>NW_018218290.1:31733-69963 GCF_001263595.1 Phalaenopsis equestris | reverse complement strand
AAAATGAATCCGATATATATATAGATACATTTATTTCTGAAATTTGGATGTAGTACGGATCATGTTGTTGTATCTTCTACCCCCCACACCCCCCTCCTCTCTCCCTTTTGCTTAAGGGGGGCCTTCTTGCTCTTCCCCATGATTGAATTATAACCTTTTGCTGATTTTAATAGGGCTTTCTCTCTCTCTCTCTCTTTATATATATATATATATATATTTGTTTTTTTTTTGTTAAAGAAGCATTATACGGCTCCCTGCATGTTACATAATAAAAGGGTACAAAAGACTAACCTTGGGAGGCCCTCTAACTAGAAAAACCAAAAGACAACAAAAAACAAAAATTTAACCTATGGGAGGGGCCTCAACACCAAGCCCTACCAAAAGGGGAAAAGAAAAGGAAAACAAGATTTATATATATCTATCACAATGTGAAGGTATATATATAAGCAAATTAAGCTACAATAGAAAAACAACAATAACAGAAACTATGGGAGAGAAAACCAAAAGCTAGAGACCATTGAGATGCTTGACTTTAGTTCTGAGGTGTGGAGTCTCCATTGTATCACCATAAAGTAGGAGAGCAAGAGGAGAAGGGGGCTTGGTAGCAGCAGATATCGAATTAGTGTAAAGTCCATATCTGGCTAGCCAATTAGCAGGTTGGTTACCTTCTTTGTGGATAAAAGTTAAATTGGGGTTAATGGACTTTTTAAGGTTCCAAATTTTCTGCTTCCAAAGTAGGTGGTGCCAAGAGGACAGCTGTTCAGAATTCAGAAAGTTGATGAGTTGTAGAGAGTCCACCTCAATCCAAAGTTTATACCAAGCAGCTTTTAAGGCAAAGAAAACGCAATGAGTTATGGTTCTACTGCATCTTCAGCCTCAGTAGGGGCATGGAAATACAACAAGCATTTGCTACAAGAATCCCTGAATACACCCCCTACCTCAGCACCATACTCAGAGAAGCTTCCATCAATGTTAATCTTTATAGTATGTTGTTAAGGAGATTTCCAAATAATCTTCTCAGTCTTGTAGTAGTCTCTGGTCATTATGGACTGAGATTTACAAATATTAGGGAAGTTGTTAAACTGAACCAAGTTGATAAAGCAAGAAGCACGGTTTCTGGTAACCTTGGAATGATGATTGTGTTTGTCTTCATGTTTAGTGCTATTTTTGTTCATCCAAAGAAACCAGTAAACCATAAAGGGGATGGCTTCACATTTACTTCTTTTCCAACTATGCCATCCACCTTTGAGACTAGACCAATCCATTGGAAGGCCATCAACCTTAATTATGGTTACAAACTCTTTCCAAACTACTTGAGCAAACTGGCAGTTAAAGAAAAGATGATTACTGTTCTCCTCATCCTTTAGGCAAAGATAGTATCTAGATGCCCACCTCAAACCCTTCAGTTTTAGTATGTCATCAGTAGGTAATAAAATGTTGAAGATTCTCCAACAGAAGAAGGACATAGAAGGGGAAAGGAATTTGTTCCAAATGGCTTCACCCCAAGGGACAAAATCCCAACAACAAATTTTGGCATAGATGGCTTTGGTCAAGCATTGGTTGACAGAACTGTGCCAAATAATTCTGTCATTTATGCTCTTATCAAAATTGAATTTAGAAATTTGAGAGAGCTGAGGCTCCTGCAAAATAGATTGGAGCTTAGAAATAGACCAGGAATCTCCCTCCCAGAAATCAGACACAGTGAGATGGGGGTTGAAATTAGTGGGGGGAACCCCAAGCCAATCTTTGGGGCACCAATGGTCCATCCAAAAATTCACCCGACCATTCCCCAAATCCCAAAGGTACATATCCTCAGTAAGATGTCTGATTTTGCGCATATTAGTCCAAATTCTAAAGTCACCCAGTCTCTTGGTGATGAGAGAGGGGTGTTGTCCCTTGCAATATTTACCCTTCATGTACTTAGTCCAAAGGGAGGTTGAGCTCTGAAATTTATCCACATTTTTCAGAAGTTGATTTGGATGAGTAGTGGTTGGAGTCCCTGGAAACCAATTCCACTAGCCATGGTGGGTTTAGCAGCCTTTTGCCAAGATGCCCAGTGGAGCTACTGCCTTTGACCTGCCCACAAAAACCTGTTGAATACTCTTTCCAACTGCATTTGAGTACTTTTCTTCATGTATGTGGTTTGGAGAATGTAAGATGGGAAAGTAGTTAAAATGCTCTTAAGAAGAGTGATTGTGCCCCGATTAGATAGGAATGAGTGAGACCAACTAGATAAATGGTTTTGAATCTTCTGGAAGACTTCATCAATTTGGATTAATTTGGGCCTCCCCCAAATGAGTTGAAGCCCCAATTATTTAAAAGGAGCTTTTGCAATAGAAAAACCTGTGTATTCAGATACCAACTATTTACAAATGGATGATGATCTTTTGTTAAAAATCAGTTTGCATTTTCCTGGGAAAAACACCATCCCAGAGTTTCTTTGGAACTCCTTCAAACATTGATGAATTCTCTTGACTGCATTTTTATGGGCACTAGAGAGATGAGATATAGGCATTATGGATTTGTGATGATATCTGGAGTACTGTTGATTGAGAATGACCTTGTCTAGCATTCTGGAAAAGTAGTCCATAGCCAGAATAAAGATTGTGGGGGAGAGAGGGTCTCCCTGCTTAAGACCTCTAGTAGTTGAAAATGAATCCCAGGCCTTGTCATTGATTAAGACATAATGATTATTATTAATAAGCCACCTATGAATAAGGTTACAGAAATCAGCTTGAAACCCTCTAACAGTAAGAATCACCAGGATAAATCTTCAATCAAATGTGTCATAGGCCTTCTTGATATCAATTTTATAGATCTTCAATCAAATGTGTCATAGGCCTTCTTGATATCAATTTTATAGATAAGATTGCCCCCCTACTGATTTTATCCAAATCCAAAATCAACCCATGAGCCAGCAGCACATTATCAGTGATAGATCTGCCTTTAATAAAGGTTGTTATATATACATACATATATATATATATATATATATATATATATCTATGTGTGTTTGCACGCCCTCGTTCAATTCAAAACTGTCTGGGAGTCACGCCTAAGGAATACAACACTAAAGGTAGAAAGAGAGAACAGTGAGAGGAATAACACAATATAGAACGGTAAATTTGTGTAACTTTTATTTATGAAATTAACTACCTATTTATAGAAATTATCGGTTGTGCAGTTAGATATCGTACCCTCAATTTATATAGGTATGCCTTGGGTTTATTAGTCTATACATGCATGACCACAAGAAATTGGGGGGCCATTGGGTCGAGAGGTTGCTTGTTTAAGACCGATGTTGTTTACTCTATAACTGGACGATGTGTTTCGCCCAGTGTATCCAAGGTGAGGACGCTGGATTCATTTGCTTAAGTCTAGTCATATATATTCTTTAGGAGCTAATCTAGTTCTATTCGTCTGCAAAATATTGTCATACCGGTACGCAAGAGTTTGTCGGTTAGACGTGGGGTCTTGGAACATCTTTGGAGGGCCCCGAGATGCCACATCACCTTATACGTTGACCGCGAGATATCTTTATGATTAATGCTGACACATTTTTAATATACATATTAAAGTTTTCCTATTCTCATGCTCCTTGATATCCCTAAATATGATAAGGACAAGAGAAACTAAAATTTTAAAACAAGTTTGTGGTATTCATGACTATTCAATTTGCGATAATTAACTACGTCTTAATTTTTGTGTTAAGACCATTATAAATAAGGAAAATTAAATGAAGGGACTCATCTTTCGAGCATTCTTTTAGCTGAGATTTTTCCTATTCTAAGTGGTGTTGAGATATGTAGGGTTGATAACCTTCTAAATCCATTAACGAAGAGGCTTGGGCATTATTGTTTAAAGCCATGATGAGGAGGGTCAAGACAGTTGCGGAACAACTCGTGTACCCGAACCGACTGACTCGACCTAGCTTAGTCTTCATAGGGCCCAGACTTCACTGACTCATGAAGATGATCGCCTTCATGAGGCATAACTGGGGCAGTTGGAGTAAGAGTTAGCTGCGGATCGGCCTCGCGAGGCTGCTCTTCAAGGAAAGCCGACGTGTATTCAAGTTGAGTTAACTGCCATCTGGGAGAATGATTTGGTCACCTAATTGTACTATAAAATGAATAAGATAGATAAGGTTAGAGTAGGAGGTGAGTTAATGTTCAAATTGTTGCCTTAGTTGGGGTATGTTATGGCTAAGGTCAGAACCGATAATTTTGTAAATTTTTTTCGTTCCAATTGAATGCTTGTAAACAACTGTATTTATCTTTTCTTCCACGTGAATGTAAGCACACAAGAATAATGTAAATATATTTTATATATATATATGTATATATATATAAGGTTTTCGGCTCCTTGGTATGCACGTTTGACTTACTTTTTTTTCTGACATTTTCGAAAAAATATTACATCAGTGCGTAGCACGTAGAGTAACTTGCGTACCCAATGAAATCACGCCACGATATCCCGCGCGACGCAGAAAAAAAACGGCGCAGTAACACGGGGAATATTCCTCCCCGTGTTATTCATGTGTTATTGTGTGTTATTCATGTGTTATTGTATCCTAGGAATATTCCTGGTGTTATAATAACACAATAACACATGAATAACACATGAATAACACACAATAACACAAGAATAACACGGGAGAAAATATTCCCCCGTGTTATTGCGCCGTTTTTTTCTCTTTCGGGAATATTTCCCGTGTTATTCAAGTGTTATTGTGTGTTATTCATGTGTTATTGTATCCTGAAAATATTCTTGGTGTTATAATAACACAATAACACATCAATAACACATGAATAACACGCAATAACACATGAATAACGCGCAATAACACATGAATAACACAGGAGAGAATATTCCCCGTGTTACTGCGCTGTTTTTTTTACTCTACCGCGCGAGATGTCGTGGCGTGTCTTGATTGGCTACGCACGTTATTTTTACGTGCGTAGTACTGATGTAATATTTCTTCCATTTTGATGTGGTGAATGTATTGTATTGCCTTTAAGTCGCTTCAACTTCCATTGTATTAAGAGTTCACAAACTATACGTTCGGTTTCTCACGCTATCTTTTTTCTCTTTCGTGTTACCTCCATTCGCTTTTCCTATCACACCAGAGCTTTTAAGTATTACACATAACTTTTTTGGTGTGAACTCATCGGGAATGACATTTGTTGTTACAAAAACATAAACAACAGGATAGTTCTGGTCCATTGCCTTTGGGCTAGACATCTGCTCCGGGACATGAATGGAAGGGGGAGAAATCAGTAGGCGATTATGGTGACAGTTTAGTTGCACATGTAGACTAATTTAGATATGGACTGAGGATGCCATTCTACAAAGAGATGAGGTCTATCCACCATAGCTACAATATCTGTTGGCCGGGAATTATATATAATTTTATTTTAAAAAATAGTATTATTTTAATTTTGAAAAATGTGAGAGCGAACTGATCCCATATTTTAAATGTTCGAACATTATACTACAAGCGATGCATCTGCCCTGAAGAATATGCACATTACTTGTTAGCAAAATTGACTAAATAAATTTAAAAAATAGTTTGTGACATACATTTGATTTGCGAACCTTTTTATCTAATGGCCTATAACTTCTCGTAAACCCTAAATAAATTAAAAAAATTGTTTGTGACATACATTTGATTTGCGAACCTTTTTATCTATTGGCTTATAACTTCTCGTATCTAATATAAGGATTAGACAGAGTTTATATTAACTAGGTTCTTTAGTTCCTCCTGAAAGAAAGATGAAAATCCTTCCGAAGTCTCCTACTGATCAACACAATGGTCATACAATTCCTTACAGATAGCTCTCAAAATCCCTCATCAGTCTCTCAAGAAAAGGTAGAAATCTAAGTTTCCTACTGCTATCTATGACCTCTGGACATTTTTGAAAATTCCAAGAGTTTGAAATGCCAAAAAGTGTCTTCCCAAGTGCCAAATGGTGCTTAAAAACTCCCAAAATCAAGCAATAATAGTTTGAAACGGTTACTTGCGCTATGATGCCAGAATCGGACCTATGACACTCATTTCTCAACGTGACTGGCGCTATAGCACTAGTTTGGGCACAATGGCGGCAATTTAAAGTTTGGGATGACTCCAATTCATATTGTTTCACTTTGTTTCGCCCTGTTTTAGCTCTAAATTTGCTCTAACAAAATGCATCAGATCAAAATTTCCTTCCTTGCTCAATTTGGCTCCAAATTACACTGTTCTTGCTCAAATTTCTCCAAAAATTCATTTCTTGTACCTGAAACCAAAAAAATGCAAAATACTTTTCATTGAAGCACAATATCATAAAAAATGTACAAAACATGAGCATTAAATGTATATTTAAAACATGCAATTTTAATGTGTATCAATTTCCCCAAACTTAAAAGTTACTTCTCCTCAAGTAACACTAAAACTTTAAAAATCTAATCTGTTGATTTGAGATGGTGGGTTTCAGTAGAGTTTCCTATAATTTTGTCTCATAAATTTTATAGTGCATCATAGTAGAAATGCTAGTAAATCAACTTAGAGCTAGGGTGTAAGAATAACTCATATTCAACTTTGAAATACTGATTTTCTATTTATTTCAAAAGTTATTGAAAATTGTCAAACTAAAGATTCAAAGAAATTATGAAAATAGGATTTATGCACCTTATCTATTGTAATTTGACCAATACTTTTTTGAAATAAGAATAACCTTAGGATTGTTTCTAAGTCTTTCCATTTAAAAAGATTGAAGTGAAACCAATTTTTGTTTAGGCTTCTCGTCAAGATTCTCCTCACATATTTTCTTTTTTATTTTTTATTTTCTTTTCTTTTTCTTTTCTTTTGGGATCTTTTTAATCCCGACTCTGTATTTTTTCTTATATGAGGATTACTATATCTGGATGCACTTTAATAATTTTGAATTTCATTATCCTCTTTCTAAAGTTCAAAGATCAAAACTTTCTCTCACTTTTTCTTTCTTAAAAAAATGTAAGTATTAGTTTGAAAAAGGTTTGAATAAAGGCTCAATTTTCATAAAATATAAATCTAAGAGTCTTAGCTATTCAAATATTCAAATCTTTTATACCATAAATAGCAAAATAGTTTTTAGAATTTTTCCTGCAAAATATATTAACTCTAGAACAGTTTCATCACATTGGATCCCAACTAAGTTTTTTCTAACATTCATAAAATCATAGTCCTAGTAACCTAAAGATAACACCACATATCTTAAGTCATATTAAAAGTGATATTAAATTTACACAGGTTATTAAGGACAAATAAACTTTAACTTTGAAATTCTTTTTTCTTCCTCATCACAAACTTAAATTTTCAAATATTTTACTATCAATACCTTATAAAGTAGGACAAAAAAAAAGTAAAAGCTGAATTTACCAGCTACTACAATATCCTATCAAATTTACATACATGCATAATCAAGATAGAATGACTACAAGAGAAAACAAATCTAGCCTAAAACATGCTTTCAATAATATTAAACTAAAAGGAAGTATACTAACTTTAAATTTCATTTTTTTTTCTCTCCCTAAACTCCCTAAACTTGATTTTTAACATGTATAACAATCAGTACAAAAAATATAAGAAGGAAGAAAAATCATAGCCTAGAAGTACAATCTACCACAAGTGTCTATCAAAACATTTGTAAATATACTTATAACAGAACAATGTGCAGTAGAAAGTAAATCTAAACTAAACATGCTAGAATGAAATTGACTAAATAAAAGTTTAATTTGCATATAAGGTATCAACATAGGAATTTATATATTCAAGTACTCCTCAAATCCTTTATATTATTTAGCACAAAACAAAAACACACATGATAAATGAGATCAATTCTTCCTTTAATTCATCACATCTCACTACCTTACCTCCAATTTTTGATGGAATCACTACACTAATAAACTAAGTACTTTCATAAATTTTGTAGGGTTAACCTTGTGGAAAAGATTACCCGTTTTACGAGGACTTATATATTTTCATCCCCATGTATTACCTTACCCCATAATGTATGCACCTCTAACAGTTATAAGGATAGTGCAAGCTCATCCACATGTTGCTCATCATGTAGGTTCATGGCCATACCGAATGAAAACAAGGTTATAGAAAGGAAGTAACAAAACTATGATGGAAGTGTCACTATGTGAAATCAAAATATCTTATGTAAAACTCAAGTCTAGTTAAGGCCCGAGTCGTAGCGGACTTGTCAATTCAATGACTACAATAAAACATAAACAAGTCTAGCCACAATAAGAAGTTAAGGAATTACCTCCCTCATGCCACACAATGATACAATCAAACCACTAAAAATCTAAACATCCACCAATCATCAACCAAATAGATCGATCCACACTTAAACAAAAATAATATGACACTAACAATCATGATTCTCAATCATAATAAATCAACCCACATTGATAACTATGGGTTGCCTCCCATAAAGCATTTGGTTTAACGTCGCCATCCCAACAACAGGTTCCTCCAAGTCAAAATCCCATTTAAGTAATCCTTGATTAATCACCCAACCTTTTTTAGATCATGGGATTCTTAGTAAATCCTTGAAGTTAAAATTTTCTTTCAGCCATCTTTTTTCAGATTGATTAAAATTAATGTTCCTCAAGTTTCTTTCTCGATCTATATTCGTCTAATCATTTTCTTAAATTGTATATTATTATCTTCCTAAAAACTTATAATAAATGGATCTCTATATGTAAATTCAAGATCTCCTAAATTTTGGATCAAATTATGTTTAAATGATTAAGATTTTGGATAAAATTCTACTATGTTCTTCTTCTGTCTCAAGTTATCTTCTAATTTCTCCCCTTGGGACTGAGAAAATGATGGAGGTGGTCTTTATATAATTATCTCGGTTGATGAAATAGTTTTTTCTAATTCCTTAAGAATTTCATCCATTGGTCTTTCAATCTCTTTTTCTTCTTTTCTCAACACATCATTGATTGTAACCATATCCTCCAATGCTCTTCCACTTCTTAATTGGATAAAATTATCTTGTTCATTATTCTTCTCCTTAAGGTCTATTTCAGGATCACTAAGTAAAATATCTGGAGGATAAATGTTAGTTGAATTAACAATCTGCCCTAGCTAGTTTTCTATATTCATTATTACAGCCCCTAGACTTTCCAACTATCTTGCCATTTAAAACATAACCTCTTATAACAATAATTCCATCTCCTCATCTTGTGGGTTTGAATTAAATCTATAAGGAAAGGAAATTCCATCATTAAAGTCATCCTGATTATTCCAATTAATGTCTGATTAAATTGATTAGCTTCCCACAATTAGTTTTCTCTTCCAAAATTGTTGTTCCAGTTAAAGCTTGAATTATTTTCCCAACTTGGGTTGTAATAATCAGAATAAGGATTATATATCTCATGGCTAATTTTGAAAGAGATAGTTTTGATTAATTCTCTAAATGAATTTTTCTCAATAATTGAGGGGACTTGACTAGCTTTATAATCTAAGTCATAATATTTATTATTTTGTCAATCCGTCATTTCTATCATAAATTCATGGATTTTTTTCTGATTCATAATCCTCCAAACAGTTCTCTCTCAATCTAAGTTATACTATTCAAAGACTGTAGTACTTCAATGACATATACAAATCTAAAGACTGAACTAGTAGGACAAATATCAAAAGTAATTTAGGTATTTTGGATTTTTCTTTGAAATAAGCACATAATAAATAAACACACTATATAATAAAATTACAATTTCCAAATCTAATTCTTACAGGTTCAACTAAAGTTCTCCAAAAGTTCTTACAACAGCATCGCGACAACGACACCAAAAACTTGTGTAGACCCACAATTATGCAATTATTTAGCTTTAAAAAGATGGCAAAAAACTTGAGTCAATTTACATTTAGCGGCTAGTGTGCAAAAATGAAATAATATGAATTTTAAAAATAGTTTACACACTAGGGTTATTATGCAAGTATACTATATAGGGTTTTCTCTTAAGACCACAGTATCGATCTCATAGAGAAGCGATGCAAGAATTTATTTTGCCTAATTCTAGTATACTACTATCAGGACTTAGTTTGGAATTTTTGAAAAGTTTAATTTTCCTAAATTTATTAATTTAACGTTTAATTTAACGTAAAATTAAAGCTAACTAAATTAAATAAAAACCTAATATAAGGAGATTGGTTAAAATTTGGATAGTTTTTAAATAACTAAAATCCTTTTCCCCTTGCGATGAGATTATAATCAGTGTAGGAATCAATTGTTTAAAGTTTAAAATGTTGTATTGTGACAAACAGGAGCATATTTGCTTCTTTACCCTCTCTCGAGTGCATAAAGAACATTTTCTAAAGTAAGTTCCATCTTGTGTGGTAGTGCTGTGTAGATTTTAACCTGCCACTTCTAGACTACTCACTGGGCCCTCTCTATAGAATCTACCAGAGATCCTTAGTTCCCACATTAGACCAAATTGGTAAAGGATCTAGTCTGTCACTCAAGAAACACCAATTCTATGTCCATCAAAACTTATATCCCTATTTATTTGCACTCTCCTTAGATTGTGGTTCCCTTCCTAGTAAGGTTAGTGTGGTACTCATTAGTTGGGTGAAATCCTGATCCTCTTGGGTCTTTATGTTTTGCAATGGATTTTAATATTACAGGTGATCAATTGCAAAAAAGATAAAGAACCGGTGAAAATACCATCACAATTTTGGAATAAGAGAAATTTTTAAATCATTCTAATCTCACGTATGACTAATTCTCATCATAAGAAGAAAGAGTAATAAAACCAACTCATAAAACATGGAGAAATCATAACAGAAAACTTCATTTAAATTAAAGAAAATTCACTAGAAAAGTGTTTACAACAATTATAATATATTGAAGAACATAACACTTAGACTTTTCCCGCTAAAAGAAAGATGAAAACCCCTCCAATGAAGTTTTCAACTAATCCACCAATGCTCTGACGGTTGCCAAATTCTATTGAAAATAATTTAAATCTAATTTAATATATATATGATTTTGGAAAAGTTGTATTTTTAATTTTTAAAAATAATGTTTAAATTTTAAAATCATAAGATCTAACCGGTCCCATATATACAATAGTTTAAATAAGTGAGCACAACACCACAAGTGAAGCTCTAGTCGTATTACTTGATAGTAAGGCTCAATTAAATAAATTAAGGCATTTATGACATCCATTTTAGTCTATGAAATCTTTTATGTTAACCGCCAATTTCTCCAATTTAATATAAAAGATTAAATAGAGTTTATATAAAGTTTGGATCCAAAGTTTCTATCGAGGCAACACACTATAGCTAATTACATGTTAAGTGACCAAAGTCACTTAAGGATACTCTAGATTCAGATCAATGGTTTAAATTTCAAGAATTTTAAATTTTAAGGTTTTCAAGACTGGATGTTGGAAGTTCAAGAGGGAATGGAATAAGTAGGTACAATTATTTTCAGGAATCTAAAGGAATGAAAGGTAGGAGATGTCACTCATCCTAGGGGAACCCCAGTGACTTCTCAAACTATCCTTCTATTTAGCTTCAATTTTGAGAAAAATATTACTTGATGTTTCATCCTACGAGTTTTATTATTTAGAGATTACACTTTCATGACACAGTCACACAAATAGCCTGGAATATATGAGGGTTTATGTCGTAACAAATGATAACCTTAGAGCCTAAAGCTAGTTAGGGCTGAAATTGCACAACATGATTGTGCAAAGGCCTAAAGATATGTTGAAGATTTATGCTATACTAGACAGGCTACCTCAAAATCCTATGGCTTGTTATTTAATTATAAGGAAAGGTTTACTATTGTAGACCTATTTTCTCTCTCGAAATTGTTCTTCAGTACATTCTTGTCATGCTGCCCATAGAGTTAGCTCTGAGCTCCTCGTTGAAGTGACAACTCCATGGTCAAGTTTTTATATTTTATGTGCCTAGTCTTGTTATTGTTCAAGTGTTGTGGGGGATGGGGGGGGGTAAAAGTTGATTAGAGCAGCATCAGTTAGGATCCCACGGTTCTCTCATTCCAATGCCACTATTTTCTTTTGAATTTACTTAATCTAAACAAGTTTTTAAGCTCATTTAAACTAGGGATATCTCATTACAACCGTAGGTTAGCTCATCAGAGAGACTCTTGTAAATTCAATAGAAATGTATTATGCGTGTTTGTTATTGTAAAAAATGTTTAAGTTTAAATTTAAATTTGAAATTTGTTTATCTTAATTTTGAAAATTTTTTGTTTTGACTTTTGAAAATTATTTCACTAAGCATGCATAATATATTAAAGTAGTGGTAAATTGCAGTAATAAAATGACGATAAATAAACTGTAAATGTGTATTTGTCATCTTCTCGCTGCCTGTACTGAAATTTTAACATTCATAATCATGCATATAATTTTAAAGTGTGAAGTAAAAAGATACAACTACAAAGTAGTAATGAAGCCTTAATGATTTAAATTCAAAAAAGACTACAATACATAACTGGGTGGGTCCCTAGCGCTGCCTGTACTGAAATTTTAACATTCATAATCATGCATATAATTTTAAAGTGTGAAGTAAAAAGATACAACTACAAAGTAGTAATGAAGCCTTAATGATTTAAATTCAAAAAAGCCTACAATACATAACTGGGTGGGTCCCTAGAAGTGTCAAAGATGATTTTCTTAAATAAATCATAATAAGTTCAATTGTTTATCAAAATATCAAAAAAATTATAAAAGTGTTCGTGACATAACCCTAAAAAATATTTAGGATCCTTTGAACCGTTTTGAGGTCACTTAAACTTATTATGTTGTTGAATAGGTCACCCATAAGTTCATTAGGCTTAAAGCGTGCTCAGTTCTATACTTCAATTAACCCATAAGAGGGATGATAGGCAAGTTTAAGCTTGTAGTGTTTGAAGTAGATTAATTATGGTTTATCTTCTAACTAACCCTAAAATATCATTAGATTAAACTTAGCTCACTAAGAGGTGGATGTGTAATTTTTTAAAAATTCATATTGAGAACATTTAATTTATATTAAAAGATTGGCCTATAGCTTAACCATTGGTTTGGGACTCTAGGTTAGTATGGTATTCGGTTCCTGACTTATGTTCCAAACATTTAGATCATTATTAATAAATTTATTCTTCTGATGTTTAACAATTCAGATAATTACAGCTCTACCCTTTTTTTTTCTAAAAGTGAAGGTGAATTTATATTAAATGATACCCTTCCATGTTCCAATCACCTTAGAATGTTGCTTAGGATCAAAATATTACACTTTAAGTTTTTAGCCCATCCTAAACTTTAATTAGGGGTAAAACAAGAAAATTACAATTTTGCCCCTAAGGCTCCTATCTTCATCAATCATTCAAATTAAATCACATGTGTTTGAAAATTTGTTGACCTATCTCTCATAGGTTAGTTGAGATACCAGAGAAGAATTCATATTTCTTTTTTTGCTCTTTATTTTAATTTATATAATTATTTTTGTCCAAAAAAGGGGATTTCTAAAGTTAATTGATTTAATCAACCAAGGTATTGTTTCTATCCTTAAGAAAATTTATGAAGGTTCACCTCGGTCAGAGGACCACTTGGATCAAATTTTATGAATTTTATTTTAAATTTTATATTTATTTGTTTATTTTGGTGGTTAATTAAAAATAAAATTAATTTTATTTTAGAAAACCAATTTTATATGTTTCAGTCATCTCTCAAACTTCAAGGAACTCAGAGAAACTTGTTTTATATTTTTGTGATATTTATTATCTTTTTATAATTATTTTTGTGTAAAATTAGGGAAAATACATTTTAGGCATTTAAAAATTCATAACTTCATTAAGAAAACTAGAAAAAATACTGCAATTAGTCCCAAGTGGCCAAGAAATAATTTTTGACATTTTGGTATCCTTTTATATTTTTGTAATTTTTATTTATTTTTAAATTAAAATTTAGCTAAAAAATGAACTACATATTTTAACATCAATTTTATTTCTATTGCGTGTTCGTGGTCATAAGGAACACTCTAAACCACTTCTTAGAATTTTCTTAATTATATTTTATTTATTATGATTATTTTAGGGCAAAAATCGAATTTATCTTGAAAAAAACACATTAATAGTCAAATCAATTCATATTTGTTTCAAATTTTTATAGCAGCTTAATATGTCCATTATCTTCAGTGTGGATCAATTTTTAAGATTTTTCAATTATCTTTATTTATTTAATTTCTTAAAGGTTTTAGTGACTTAAATTAGGAAATTATACTTTAAAGACGTTTAAACTTCAATTTTATTTATTTATGCTCGTTTGACTACAGTGAACCTATAAAAACAAACCTCCGATTTTTTTTTTTTTAATTTATATATTTATTTTCAGCAAAAGGGTGACTTAACTTCGAAAATAAGGGTTTACCATGTTAGGGGTTCTCCGACTTTGAAAAAATCAGAGAACACTCCTAAAATAGAGAAAACAAACCCTCTAAATTTCATATTATTATGATTAATATTTAATTATCAATGATTTAATGATGGTTTAGAGTATTTAATTAATTTAAAATAAACATAAAGCAAATCATTTTTTTTAGTTCACATATTTCTCTGCTGTTCATGTTCACTAAGAACAGGGGTACTTTATTTTCTTTTTATGATTTTTCTACTCCCAATTATGAATTTTTGAAGTTTTTGATTCACTTAAATCATTTAAAAAGCTATTTTTCTACTTATCAGACTCAACGTCAACACATCATAGGACCCGTCAAAGCTCCATGCGACACACTCCCATTTGACGCTGCTTTCTGAGTCAACACCTCATCAACCTACGCTTTATGTTCTAAGCTCTCAAATGACACCATCTTGTTCGATGATTTCATATACACACAATTAGATGACATTCGTTTGTCATCCTCATCTAACCTAAACTGAGAACTGCACATTTTCTAAACCTATAATCTCGCTCAATACTCAACTAAATTGCATGGGGTTTGACCATATAACTTTATCTAATAGAGACGAACACATCTATATGGTTAAATAAATATGACATTAAACTTATAATCACAATTAAAGAAACCAATCACAATTTTAGGGTGTTTAAGCTATACTTTCCCCCAAGAGGTGATGCGTTGATTAGGTTGGTTGTAGATGTGAGTTGTGACCTACGAAGCTCCTCTAAATGCCAATTTGAGTTGAGGTGGAGCCTAGGAAAGAGTTAGATCAAGGGATGATTTGGGTTTGGTCTAGGAGTGGTAGAGTGCTCAAAGTGAGGTGGCTTCGATAGGGGAACTTCCTTGATTGGTTTAGGGAAGCTTTTAGAACAATAAATTTAAAGTTTGGAGGAGTTTGGCAGAGAGACAGAAAAAGCCTTGGATTTCTAGCTTAAAATTAAGGTTTTACAACGAGGTTGATGGTTGGAATTCGATTAGGATGAGCTTAGAAGGGTTTGGGGAATCTGTGAGAGCAATTTGGAGAATTGGAAGCACTCTTCCAATGGCTGAGAGAGAGAAGGTTTAAATAGACATGAAATTAGGGCTTTGTTGGCCAAGCCAGGGGGTATAGAAAGACGCTTATGTGGATGGCTGAGCTGCTCAACTCACCAATAGGGGTGAGTCATACTGGATGAGTAAAAATTTGGGTTTAAACCAAGGATGGCTTTCTCAATTTTAGGTTTTTTCGGCAACTAGGCTAGTCAGCCAGAACATGAGAGGTTGCTAGCTAGTTCAGGGAAGGTTTAATGGTGATTAGTTTTATGGTTTGATGGTTAATGGAATGGGGTAGAGAGCTTAGCAAAATAAGGGTGGAAGGTTCCATGATTTGGGGGACCCTTGTTCCAAGGTGCAAGATTTCGTTCGTGGATGATTTGATCAGCATCTTATGGGTCTTAGGAATGGCAGAGATGATTAGGCTTGGTTAAATCAAAATGTTAAGTTAATTTAGAGTTTAGGCTTGAAATTAGAGTTTGAGCTAGAAATTAAACTTGGGCTTGACTTCAGCTTGGTTTAAAAATTAATTGAAAGGTCCAATTTGTCTAGGGGGATTAAGAAGTCAATTTGGGGGAATTTAATTAATTACATTTCATGACTTAATGTAATTTTGGTTTAGAGTAAATTTTGGGGAAATTGGTCTGGGCTTAGATTTAGGTTAGGGTATAGTTTGGGTTTAGATTAATTGAGGGTTCAAATTGGTCTAAGGGAATCTTATGAAGAGTTTAGGATTCAAAATTGAGGGAAATGGGTAGGTTATGGAGTTTAATTTAATGAAATCTGGGGGTATGGTCAAATTGGAGATTTTATCTTAAAATTGAAATTCAAGTTTGAAGGTTGGTTCAATTGGGCTCCAAATTGGTGTAAATTGGGATTAGATAAGTCGATCTACAAATTCGGTTTGAAGTTTGGTGAAATTGGAAAGAATTTGGTGGAAATTGGGATTGATTGGTGGAATCTAGTAAATTAGGGGTAAAACTGAAATTTTAGTCCAAATTGGTCAATTGGGCAAATTTAGGGCAATTGGGCAATGTGTGGAAGTTTCAAAAGATCCTTGGGATGAAATTGTGTGGAAAAGTTTTGGATATGTGGGGTATTTTGGTAATTTTAGGGAATTTGGGGTAAATTGGTCAATATGATTGACTTAGAGTAGTTTGATATGATTTTTGAAGAGAATTTGAAGATTTGGGCCTTTTTTGAAAATTTAGGATGGCTGTATGGGTATTTTTGTAATTTTGGAGAAGTTAGGGGCTATCGGGAAAAAATTGTATGTTTAGGTGGAATTGAAGGTCATTAGATATGCCAATCATGATGATTACCTTATTTGAGCCATGAAATCTAAGAGAAGCTCATTTTGGTTCCTCCATGTGTTGGTCCCAGCTTTCTTAGTAGAAGGGCTAAGTGCTTGTAGACCACCCACATGATTTTCCAAATTAGTAAAGAGAAATAGGTTCAATGGGAGTAATTTTGTGATAAGTGGGAAATTGTGATGTGCTTAAGGTTGTGAGAGACCAAACCCTAGCCACCTAGGGTTATCCTAAGTTCAACAGTCCTGTGGGGACTCATCCTTGAATCTTCACAAGTTGTTCTCAACCTTCCAACTACTAGAGGTTCATGACCATCCATGTAGGGGTTCTAAAAGAGCTATGAGGTGGTTTGAATTTCTATGCAAGTGGGTTTCATCTCTAGTATTCTAGAATAGTCAAAAGGAAAGTCCTATGGCTATAACCTAAGTACTAAGAGGAAAGAAAGGCCTCACCAAATTGTGGTTAACAAATGAACTTTCAATAGGTGTGATGTGCTAACTAAGCCCACCACGCATACTATCATTCATCAAAGAGAATAAAACCAACACAGATGTTTCAAGGCAACACACTTAGAACAAAATGGAGAATGAGTGGAGCGGGTTTTCTCTAGGAGTATCAGGTAAATCTTCGATCGAAACTGAAGATTCCAGAACTCTCGCTGGTGATTAACATGTATATATTAAATTATAAAATTTCAGAAAGTGGATTTCAAATTTGCGTCGCGAGTTTGTGTTTGTTACTTTTTACGACTTGCAGTTTTATAAATTTATGGAGACAACCATTAGGGAAACAGACGGCCACAATGATGATTTGATTTTTTTTGTTGTTTGATTTTGATTTGATTTTAGTTGGAATTTTATTTTTGATTTTTAGTTCGAGGAACTTTTGATAGGTAAGAATAAGTGAAGAGACCAAATTGAGATGGAAAACATAGGGACTCACATCTAACTCAAAAGATCAATCGAGGAGAAGTGTATTACATTGGGAAAGAAAGCACGTCGACTCACATCTAACCCAGGAGGTAGCTAAAGTACAAGTCATATTAGGAAGGAAAGTATAGGAACTCACATACAACATAATAAGAGATGAGCATTGTTGAGATGAGCATAAGATGCCTTACTCCATTTAAGGGTATCTCATACCTATCTCGAAGTATAGAGATGAGAATCAGATTCCTTACTCCATTTAATGGGGTCTCACACCAATCTTAAAGAGGTGAGAATAGGATGCTTTACTCAATTAAACGTGGCCTCACACCTATCTCAAAATTTTGATGAGAATAAGATACCTTACTCCATTTATGGTGGTCTTACACCGATCTCAAAGAGATGAGAATATGATGCCTTACTCTATTTAAGGGGGACTTACACCTATCTCAAGATATTGATGAGAAACAGATGCCAAACTCTATCTTAGTTGATCTCACATCGATCTCAAAGTGATGAGAATATGATGCCTTACTCAATTTAAGGTGCCCTCATACCTATCTCGGGATTTCAATGAGAATCAGATGCTTTACTCCATTTAAGGTGGTCTTATACCAATCTCCAGGAGATCAGAATAGGATGCCTTACTCCATTTATGGTGGCCTCACACCTATCTCGGGATTTGGGAATCGGAATTTAGGTACTGACCTTAAAGATCACAAATTGGAATTTGGTAACTAACTCCAGAATGAGAATAAAAATTTAGGTACAGACCTGAAGATCTCAATTTCACTATTAGGTACTGACCTTAAAGATCACAAATTGGAATTTGAGAACTAACTCCATAATGAGAATAAAAATTTAGGTACAGACATGAAGATCTCAATTTCACTATATTAGAAAGAAAAGCACAGGGACTCACATCCAACCTAAGAGGTAGAAGGATGAGAATTATAATTTAGGTATTGACCCCAGTGGATGAGAATCAGAATTTAAGTAATGACCTCGAGATCTTGATTTCACTTGAGGAGGAAGGTCCAAAGACTTTTTTTCAACTCAACCGTGAGGAATTAATCCAGAGATTTGGTGAAAAATCTGTGGAGGCTCACGCATAAATGAGTTGTGGAAGATATGAATTTGTGAAGATGGTGAATTACTCGTGCATGAGCCGTGAGGTGCAAATACTTCGAAGAGATTCATTATTTTCATTAGTTTTTAGAGATTTTTTTTATTATTTTCATATTTTTATTCCATTTTCTTGTTGGTTTGCTTCATTTTTCATTTATGTTTTGAATTTATTTTATTGTTATTTATTCATCGTTTTATTTGTATTTTTTTGAAACATTCCTTAAAATGAGCGATGCTCAATTTAGAGGCGTTTACAGTCAATTGCATAGAAATTGAAGGTAAAATGCAACATGGTCACTTCCATTTAATTGTCAAATGACGTACATGTGATTCCACCTCGATAGGAATACACCAAAAAGATTTCTGACATCATTCTTTTGAAAAGCAAACTCAGACACTGTAACTTCAAGTAGATATCATTCTGAATTTTTGTGTCATTTCTAAAAATTTCCTCCATTGTCCATCCATGTCTGCTCAGTAAACTACATAAGTAATAACATCACCTTCCAAGCCACTGTCACATGTAGAATTCCATATTAATTTGCATTAATGGTGTGTTATCTTTATGTAGCTTACAACTCAAGAGGCTACAGGCTCTTTAGGTCTTGATCTGACCTGTACTTGAATGAACTTTTCTTTTCACTCATTCTTTGGAAGGTGATTGAGATTCACCAGTAAGGAACTGCTGGAATGTAGTGATTGGCTACATCTGCACCATTTCCCATCAACAACAACACTGAACCTACAAGTAAAGGTACTTGTACCAGCCCTTAGAATTCACCGAGGCAAATTATCTGGAGGTCCACATCAAAAAATATGTTGCACTGGTTAACGAATGACACAGTGCAACAAAGTTGTGATTATCTTTGTGAAGTGGGATACAACCACCCTCTTCATATATGTTGATGATTCGGCTATTGGGCACACAATCAGCAGGCAATTCCCGTGAAGTCACCATTCGCTTGATCATCCTCCTTATAAGTGCTGATATTTGATCGACTTCATCATGATGAAGTATTCCTGACGGATTTCCTTCAATGTCTTTTACAAAATTGTAACAACGCCCACATTTTATTGTGATCCTTCGTTTGCCCCACATCCACTTTAGAGGCTTAAAATAAGTTCTTCACCTTAAATATCTGGCATGACCGCTGTCCCTCAATTCAAAGACGTAATCTACAATCTTCTCCTACTTGTACTCGGAGAATACATTCGTATGAAACTCCAAGCCTTCTAAGATATTGATGTAACTCCCTTGTATCCTTTGGAAATACTTAAAATCCTACTTTTGTACCTTCTCGATTCTTTTCAATTCATACTCTGGGACGATTTGCAACTGTCGAGTTCGAATGACAAACTATGGGATGTATGATTCGACATTGGCGGGCTACTCCCTCATCTTGGGAACAATGTGCTTCACGGAAGCTGTTGCACCCGTCATCATCAAGGAGGCAATACCGTCTGTAGAAACCTCTTCCTTGTTCTGCTCCATTGCCAATTTGGTCAACATTTAGTAGATTTAACGATTAAGGTTTTATCTTTGAGTTGAAGTGAGATTTACTCTTTTTTTAATCTAAACATCTGTAGGCATGGAGTTCATGAGCTCACCTCCTGTATTGATCACCATGGACTTCATTTTACTGCTCTCGGCGTTCCAACTATCACTTGCCCCTATTTCACAAGTTTTTCTTAAATTTCCTCTTCTTTATGGAAATTTTCTTGCCCTTGTTTCTAAATTTCACCACTATCTTGCTGTCACGAAGCAATTCTTGATCCATGGTACTCAAGGCTTCCCCTATGTATTCCAGGCCCGCCTGCGCAAAGTTGTAGTCGAACTTGAACACAACTCCATCTTCAAATTTCACCTTATCCCATGCAAAAATCACGCCATCTTTAAGGGTAAGGATTATCATCCCATTTGACATCTTCCTTCGAGAAGAAGGAAGAAATCAGGTTGCTGAATCAGAAGAATCATAAAAACAAGATTTTACTTATTAATGAATTTTCTTTATTTATAAGTAAGATTTATTTCTTATCGTAAGAAAGGGAAAACATTTTTCTCTTATTATATGCTCAAATTTTATTATTTGGAAATTGTCTTTCCTTTTTGGAAAATTTTATTAATTTTTGTTCGGACCCAGTTTCATATAATTACTACGCAAGCATTTTTAGGAACAAAACTATATTTCTAAATCTTGTTCTTTGAAATATCACGTCGCGTAATACTTCTTCAAGTATCTTCCATTAATAAGAAGCATAGGTCATTCTCCATAGCAATCCACAAGTTGGTAGGAGCCTCCAAAATAGAATTTCTCGACCACGAATGCTATTTCCCAAGTCGGTTCAAATTTACCTTCTATCTTGTGATGTCTAAGAATAGCTCTTCTAAGAAAAAGAACAAAGTCACCGACCTTAAAAGTTCTTTAGCTGACCAGTTTGTCATGGGTTTAGATCATTTTAGTTTGATACAACTCTTAATTATGTTGTATCGTTAGTCATTTTCCCTAAAATCTTTCCAAATCTTCTAGCCATAATTTGGCATTTCCTTCAGTAGTGATTTTGTTGGTGACGACAACTCTGAGATATGGAAGTTGGCCCTCTAAAGGAAGTATAGCTTCGGACTCGTACAAAATAGCGTAAGGTGTAGACTGTGTAGGAGTTTTGAACATCATTTTGTAGGCACATTAGGCTTCCAATAACTGTGCTGGTCAATTCCTTTTATTTTCATGCAAAGTCTTCTTTAGGATTTGGATGAGAGTTTTTTTGAAAGTCATGTCCAAGCAATTTTCTCTCGAGTAGTAAATTGTCGAATAACATCGGTCTATCTCGTGTCTTCTGACAAAATTATTAATTCTTGTACTCTTGAACGTGAACTCATTAACTGCAATGTTTCTGTATGGTGCCCCAAAATGGTAGACAATTTGATTTTTAAAAAACTGAAAAATGTGGTGAGCCTTCACTTCTCTAAGTGGTACTGCCTTTGCCCGCTTTGAAACATAATCAGTTGCTATGATGATGAAACAATGTCCCTTAGATGATGGAGGTTCTATCAGGCCTACGATGTCTGTGTCTCAACACTCGAATGGCCATGACACGTTGGTCAGATGTAGCACAGTTAGAGGTTGGTGTAGAACCACTCCATGCACTTGGTACTGGTGATAACTCTTGGTGATCTTAATGCAATGGGTCATCATTGTGGGCCGGTAGTATCCTATCTTCTTAATCTTTATTTTCATCTCTAGACTAGATTGATGAGAGCTACGAAGTCTTGCATGCACCTACTTAACAATTTCTCATGCTTTATACCCATTCAGACACCTCAGCCACATCTGATCATATGACCTCCAGTACAAGACATTGTCTATCAAGGCGTAGGATAGAGCCCTCTTCTTGATCCGATGCACGATTGACCTATCATAGGTAGCTTCCATACTTGTAGATTTCTATGAACCACTGACGCCAGTCTTCTGCAACTTCTGCAGCTTCTGTCACTACTTTGTCATTTTTCAATCTGCACAATGTATTTATGTTAATCTGGGATAGGACCTGATGCTCCCTGACTATTACTTTAGTAGAATCTTCTTGCAGACATGCAAAGTTTTTTGCAAGTTGAGCCAAAGCATTTACAAAGGCATTGTCTCCTCAGGGAATCTTGTATACTGTCACATTATGAACCTGCTCCAGTAGCTTCATTGTATACTGAAAATACTGCTCGAGCTTGGTCATAATTTTGTATAGCTCGATGAGTTACTGTATAATCAATTGCGAGTCACCATAGATATTGATGTTGGTTGTCCTCAATAAAATGGTTAACTCCAGTCCAGTTATGAGGGCTTCATATTCTACTTTGTTATTCATACATGACTTTATTAGATTGTAGAAATACCTCAACATTCCCCTTTCTGGCGTAACAAAAATTAATCTAATCTCTGCATTTTGAGGCACTATCATTTGCAAATCTTTGCCCTTTTGTGCTGACAAAGCTCCGTAAAAGTACAGCGTTGATCACCGGGGTCTTCTAAATTCATTATCTCCTCATCTAATAATTCCTCGTTGAGAGGAGATTATGTTGGTGAAGGGTAAAATGCGAGAAAATCTATGAAAACTTGCCCCTTTATAGCTGATCCCGACTTTCTATAATTGTAGAATTAAAATATGATGTATGTGATTAATTTTCTTAATAGATGTTCCTAATTTGCAACAGCTGCCAAAAACATGACCAAAGCAAAGGCTGGGTAAATTTTTCACTATGAAGAAAATAAGAATGCAGTTATAATATTTCTATGAGATACTATGCAAGTATACGTATCGTTATCAAGTAATATAGAACTTTTCTGATTAAGTTCCAAATTTCAAACCCACAGGAATGATTAGTATTAGATTAAAAAATATTTAGCAATTTATATTCTTACTCAAACACAAGACTCCAAATTAAGAATAAAAGTTCGACTCTTTTTGTACTTTTTGTTTAATTGAAAATAAAGTAAACAATAAATTAAATTAACTAAAATACTTGCAAGATGAAGGCAATATAAGTAAAATATCTTTTTCTTTATCATGAATTAATGATAAATTTAGAAATTTAGTTGTGGAAGTATACTAAATGTGTTGTGCCAAATAAAGGCAATAAAATTATTTACCCTTACTAGAGATGCAAAAAAGAACATTGGTTAATCTATAGTTTGAATAGTATTGAAGATCGACTATGCAAGAAAGATACTAGCTCTCACTCAAGAGTTCCCTCTTCTTCCACCACCTAGGGGCTAACATCCTGTATAAAAACCTAAAACTATAAATCAAATTGGGAGCTTTAGCCTATCACTCTAAAGTCCTCTAATTCTACACACTTTAAAATATATTTACTATTTATTTGCACTCAACCCCAGGAATTACATTCTCATTCATGAAATCAATATGTGATTCTAACCATTTGTTGACTGAGACAATATCATCTCGGATCTTACATGTTCTCACAACAGATATTAGCATCTTAATTGAACAAATCAAGAGGTAATTTAATTTAAGTGCAAGGTCTTAAATCATCACAACTTCTTCCAACATTGAAGTCTAATACTCAACACAAACTTCCTTTAAACATTTAATCACTTATCATTTTAAGAAAAAAGATAAAGAAAACTACTCAGAATTCATGGAGAAAATACAACCACACAATATTTTAAAAGTATAAATCATGCACACAAACAAGAAATCTAAATTAAAAACCAAGTGTAGTCACAAAGATAAACACTTATCTGAAATTATCTCCACCAATGTCTTGAAGGTCCTTTGAATTTTCTTCCTTCTCTCACAATACAAACTAACACTCAAAAGAAATAAAAAAAAGAAGGTGGCCGGCAGTTGCGGCGTATATGTGAACTTTTGGTAAGTGCTTGTTGGTCTCCTCTCCTAGAAAATCTAAGTCTTTTCTTACAAAAATCTAAGGGGTGCCTTGGTGTCTCTTAAAAAAGGTGTCTCCATTGAATGATTCTTCTAGAAGTTGTCTCCTCATAAGCCAATTGAATAAATTTTTATGTCCATGGGCTATTTCCCATGTTTTTATCAAGCGTTTCTTCAAACACCTCTTCAAAATTCTGCTCCAATTAATATTTCTTCAAATGACTAACTTTGGTGCTTAAGCGCGGGGTACCTAGTGCCTAGGCACGGATCTGGGTGCTTAGGCGCCCTAGTTCCCCCCAGTTTATTTTTGCACTTTTCTTCATTTTTGCTCTAAATTTGATCATTTTTTACTCCTTTTAGCATTTTCTATCCATTTGATTGTACCTACAATAAAAAAATAAAAAAACCTTTCATTAAAGCACAATATCTAAAAAATAGGTATAAAAATGTGTTTAAAAATACTACATATTTTAGGTGTATCAATAGCTCGAATATGAATGAAAGTTATATCGAACTATAATAATATCGTTGAACACCTAGCTAACCAACCAAAAAGCATCGGTCGGGTCATCTAGTACAGCAGAGATTTTAATCAGGTTGACCTTGTAAGAAAGCATGTAATGTCGGAGCTTCTGAGCGGCAAAGTTCAATGTCAAACAATACTTCTCAATAGTAGGATACTTTACATCACTTGGAATTAGATGACGACTTAAGTAGTAGAGAGCATTTTCCTTATACTCATCATTAATCTGGGCTAGCAGGGCTCTGAGGGACTTGTCTAAAGCTGCAGTGTAAAGTATCAAATGTCTACTTGAGACAGGGGATGTTAAGATAAGAGGCTTCATCAAATACTACGTGAAACTCTCAAAGGCATGTTGACATTTTTTATCCAATGCGAACTTGACATCCTTCTTGACCAGCACAGAGAAAGACCAATACCTACCTGACAAATTAGAATTAAAGTGTTTGAGTTATGCCAAACTCCCTTGAAATGATCATAATTGCTTTAAGCTCTTAGGGGGTAGAATTTATAAGATGGCTTTAATCTTTTCTGGATCAATTTCAATTCCATGGTGACAGACAACAAACCCTAAGAATTTTCTGGAGGTAATATCAAAGGCACACTTTAAGGGATTCATCTTAAGATTAAAATATCATAGCCATTCAGAAACAATTCTCAAATCATTCAATTGATTGAATTTCAATTTGCTCTTAACGACCACATCATCCAAATAACATTCAACTTGATTATGGATGAGATCATCAAAGATTCTCGTTATCACTCGATGATAAGTTGCTCCAACATTCTTCAATCTGGACACCATTACCGTGTAGAATTACACTCCAATCAGCATTTTGAAAGCTGTGAGCTTCTCATCTTTTGGAACCATCTTAATCTAGTTGTATCCGGTTGACTCAACCACAAAAGAAAAAATAGTGTGGGTCGATGTGATAGCAATTATCAACTCTAGAATTGATAGCGAGAGTTCATCCTTCGAACATGCTTTGTACAAATATATGAAATTCACGCTTACTAAAATCGGACATTCTTCTTTTAACTGACACCACATTGGTCAACCAAGACAAGTATTGTTATTCACAGACAAACTTAGCGCCTATTAATTTTTTGGCTTCTTCTAAGAATTGTTGCTCAATCTCTAGACACATTCTTCTAACAGCTTGCTATTCTAGAATGATAGTTTGATCCATTCCCAACTTATGAACTACAACCTTCGGAGCTAATCCAAGCATCTCTTCATAACTCCAGGTGAAAAAATCCTTGAACTCCATTAAAAGTTTGATTATATTTATAGAGTATTCTTTACTGAGCAAGGAGTTAACAATGGTTGGTCCAGGCTCTTCACTAGTTGCCAAGTTAACCTCTCTTAGCTCATCAATTGTTGACTTAATTTCTTCTTTAAACTTTAGTGGAGCATCTTCAACTAAAGAATCTTCAAGGTCTTTTTAAGCTTCTAAGCAATCTTAATTAGGATCATCAGTAACAACGAGGCAAAATTCTGTATCATCCACAGGTCCTACCATGTCGAACCCAAGACCTAGCTTTAAATTGAAAGGTTGACTGATATTACTCCATAATCTTTGAAAAAGGTGTGACTGCTTTTGACCACTACATAGGCATGACACCACATTGAATTAATCTCCGAACACAATGAGAATACTCCGCAAAAGGCAGTTCCATTAATTTAGATGAAGCAACATCTTCTAGTTTTACATCATTTTCAAGGATGGAAGAGATGCACTTCGACCAAACTTAATTGGTTTGACAACCACACCTTGTACTTCCTTAACCACCAAACCCTCAGCCTTATTTGAATGGATCGAGGTCAGGGTCACAGCATGTACATAGTTGTTAATCCTGTTATACATTGATTTGCATCTTTCCATCTTCTAGAAAAATCTCTAACTAGGGCTTTTTCAGATTTATTGTCATTGCTTCTTTGTTGATTTCTACTTCCTTAAAAATGTCTCCCTGATAAATGTTGATCACTGGACTGTTTTGTTCAATAATCCCGTCATTTCTTCCTCGACCTCATCCCTGGCCTCAACCTCGGGTCAGAGCTTTGGAGAAACTTTCTCCATCTCTCTGTATGGATGTGGTGAGGAACTGCTGAACTAGAATCAAATGTTCTTCGTCTTCTATCTCTTTTGGCTCTTTTGCTTCTTTTGGTGTGGCATTTATGGAGAAAACTAACTTCCTTGGAGGTGTGTAGTAAGCGACATCTTGATGGATTCCCACTTCATGCACAAAAAATAGCTGTAAATGTTCCTTAGTGCACCATTCTTAACCACCTTAATAGTACTTTATACACTAGTGTAGAGACGATGGAACCATCAGGTATTCGTACACCCAGGGTTGACCTAGTAGGGCCTTGAATTATGTCTAAAAAAAATTATGTGGAATTTTACGGTTGTCCTTGCCAGATCACCGATCACCATAGGTAGTGTTATTGATCCAATAACTCTTTCTACTCTCTGATTGAAGCCTCTTCATATCATCCTGTCCGCCCTGAGGTCTCGGTCATTGATCCACCTAAAAATTGCCCGATTTTATTATACATTTAATGTTCATTCTATGCCCATTTTTTATGATATTATAGTTTAAAGGAAGGTATTTTGCATGTTTTTGGTTTCAGGTACAAGAAACATACTTTTGGAGAAAAATGGAGTAAAAATGGTGCATTTTGGAGTCAAAATGAGTGAAGAAGAAAATTTTGACCTGACACATTTTGATATGTCATTCTATGCTTAATCTCAATTACATTAATAACATATTTTTGAGTGAAATTACACTTTAAAGAATAGTTTTTATCATGTTTATCTTGTAGTTATAAAAATTTGGAGAGAAACGGATCTAAGCGAGGCAAAACGGAGTAGAAATGGAGCGAAATGGGTTGAGACAGTGGAGTTGTCTGCCGGGTGGTGCCTATGCGCCCCAAATTGTCACTTGGGAGCCAATGACAAGGAGAAAATGGTGCCTAGGGGCCATAAACCATCTAGGGACGATTATGGATGACTTTTAGTGGTTTCTGATTATTTTGGAAGATTCTAGATGGCTATGCATGCCCCAAAGTTTCATGCAATGAATCTAAAAATCTAAAAATGAAGTGATGTGTTTTTTGAAGTGAAGAGTTGTCTCTTGAGAAAAAAGAGGTTTTACTGTCTCTTTAAAAAGAGAGGTTTAATGCCTCTCATTTGGAGGATTAGAAGAGTATTAAGATGTGTTTTAAAAAGATTTTAGAGAGAGTTTGGTGTGAGTTGATGGAGATATAGATTTCCATTAATTTTGGAGAGATTGGTGAGGGATTTTGAAAGAAATGTGTAAAGGACTTGTATGATTAAAGCATGGATTGGAAGGAGACTTTGTTGGAGATATTTTCATCTTTCTTTTAGAGGAAAGGCTTTAAATATTATTTTCTTCATTAACTTCTAATTGTTGTAAACACTTTCTAGTGGATTTGTTTTCATTTAACGAAGTTTTCTGTCGTGTTTTCACAATTCTTCATGAATAGTTTTCCTTATTCTTTTCTTTTGAGTTGGAGTAGTGGCATGTGTAGGAAAATTCATTTTCTTATAGAATTATTTCAATCTCTTGTGAAGAGTAATATCTCCTTTACTTCATTGACATAACATAAGTAGCAACTTGTTATGTTAAAATTTGTTGTAATTGAAACTAAGACTCAGGATAGTGGTGATCTTACATATTAAGAGCATTCACATTGTCCAGTTGGCTATGATGAAATAGTTTGGGCAGTAATGTGTCTGCACAATTTTAGGGTGGTCCTCCTGTGGAAGTTGTTGGTCATCGGAATTAGAATTCCGTCGCACGCTGCGGTGGGGCATTTAATTTACATATATATTTATTTAGTTTAGAAAAATATGAAATCAATTCGATCTTATATCTTTCAAAGTTTAAATAAAAGAGCACCACACCATAAGGTATGTATCCATCTTGATAGATAGACACATTGCTTGATGGTGAGACTTAATCAAATAAACTAAGAAATATATGAAATCCGTTTGGTCTGCGAAACCATTTTATTTTGACCGACAAGTTCTCTTATTTAATACAAAAAATTAAATAGGATTTATATTAAGTTGGGTTCTTGAAAGTTTCCTATGAAGACAAGCCCTTATAGTTAACTACATCGTAGATAATTGAGGTTACCTAAGAAAACTTTCGATAAAAATCAGGAGATATCGTCTTCAAGAATTTCAAAGGATATGATTTTTCAAAGAGATCGGACAAAGAGTTGTGAAAGGGCAATGACTCAAATTTAGAAAAGTTTATTTTTGGAATCCAAAGGAAGAGGAACTAGGGGATGTCACGGATCTTGAGGAGAACCTCGGTGACTTCCTAAGCTTTCCTACCATTTGGCTTCAATTTAGAGGAGAAAAATTTTAATTTTTCATCTTGCCAATTTTATTATTTAGGGCTTACCTTCATGTGAAATAATCACACAAATAGCCTATAATATGTGAGGATTTATGTCGTGACGAACGACAACCTCAGAATCGTAAAACAAGTTAGGGCTTATATTGTATAGTAGGGCTATACAAAGGTCTAATGAAAAGTTGAGGATTTTTGTCGCACTAGGCAGACAACCTCGAAATTCTATGCCTTGTTGTTAAATTTCTAAAGAGCGATATGTTGTTGTAGATCTTCTTGTTATTGAGGATAGTCGTGCTGCCCACAATGCTAGCTCTAAACTACTCATCATAGCAAGTTAAAGTTTTCTTAATGTTTCAAGTCTTGATGTCAAATAAAATGTTTCCTAAGGTTATGGTTACTTAAGTATTATGGGAGATATTAAAGATGATTAGGGTGACACCAAATAGGATCCTATGGTTCCCTCAATCTAGCACCACTATTTTTCTTTGAATTTACTTAGTCCAAATAAATTTACTAAACTTAACTTAACGAGTTCCATACTTTCATTTAGACTGTCAGAATTCCATACCATTTCTGATCCTTTATCTTTCCTACCTGAAGAAGTCCCATCAAAGTACATTTCTAATGTCTAGCACTAGATGATTCTATTTACAATATCTGTTCATCTCGTAATTCATCGTTGAAAGGGGACCCAGTTGGAAGTGGGTGTGCTGCGATAAAATATGCTAGAATCTGTCCCTTGATAGTGTAATGGGGAACAAAAGTTATATCAAATTGTAATAAAATCATTGAACACCTTACTAAACATCTGGAAAGTGTTGGTCGGGTCATCAAATATTGCAACAGATTAACTTTCAAAATAAGGGTAATTTTATGAGAAAGCATATAATGCCCAAACTTTTGGGTGGAAAAAGGAGACTGAAGTGGTAGAGCGCATTTTACTTACCCTCATCATTGACCTAAGCCAACAAGGTTTCAAGAGAGTCATCTAAGGCCACAGTATAAAGTATTAACGATTTTCTTGAGATAGTGGTTGCCAAAATAGGCGGTATCAATAAATATTGCTTAACGTCCTCAAAGGCTTGCTGACATTTCTCTTCCCAAAAAAATTTGGCATTGTTTTTAATTAATGCGAATTAATGCGAAGAAGGGCTAACACCTACCTGAGAGATTAGAAATAAATCGTTTTAGATATGCCAATTTTCCTTGAAAGGAGCGTAGTTGTTTTAAGGTTTTAGGAGGAGGCATTTCCAAGATAGCTTTAATATTTTCGGGGTCCATCTCAATTCCCTAATGACAGACAACGTTCTTTTTAAGGGATTCATCTTCAGATTATATTGTCGTAATCATTCAAATGCAATCCTCAAGTCGTACAAATGGTTTACTTTCTTTTTTTTCTTGATGAATAAATCATCAACGTAGCACTCCACTTGGTTGGGAATGAGGTCATCAAAGATCTTATTCATTGCTTGTTGATATGTTTCTCTGACATTCTTTAACCTAAATGGCATCACTACATAGCAATAGATCCCAATCGGTGTTCTAAATGCTGTAAGTGTTGCATCCTCTTGAGCCATTTTCATTTGGTTATAACCTGATGATCCATCCTTGAAAGAGAAAATCTCAAGTGTCAATGTGATGTCCATCATTAATTTTGGTATCGTTAATGGAAATTCATCTTTTAGACATGCTTTGTTCAAATCTATGAAGTTGACACAAACACAAATTTGTTCATTTTTCTTCTTAACTGGTACAATATTAGCTAACCATGTGGGGTATTACTCTTCTCTTACAAAGTTAGCATCTATTAATTTCCTTACATCGGAAATGACTTGTTGCTCTATCTTGAGGTTTATTATTCTGGGAGCTTGTATTACAGGGGTCATATCTTTGTCCACCCCAAACTTATGAACTGCAACACTGCAAGTGTTGCTAACAACCTTGACATTTCATCATAACTCCATACAAAAAAATCTTTAAATTCTGAAAATAATTGTATCAATTATGTGGATTCTTCCTCATTGAGTAAAGAGCTTATAAAGGTGGGTCGAGGCCTCTCCTCAGTCCCGAGGTTGATTTCTTTCAGTTCAACCACTATTGGCTTAATTTCTTCTTCAAATTTTGGTGGGGCATCATCTACTAACTGATCTTGAGAGTCATCCTCTACATTGAGGCAATCCTCTTCCAATTTGCTAGTAACAACCATTCAAAATTCAGACTCATCGATTGGTCCTATAATACCAAATCCGAGACCCCTTTTTGAGATTAGAGCTCGACTTTTAACATTCCACAATTTCTCAAAAAGTTGTAGCTTATCTTTTGGCATCTGCTTTGGTATATATCCTTGTTGAATTAACTTTACACAAGGAGAAAAGTAACCAAAAGGTAATTCTATTGATTCTCTAGAATCCCCTTCTAAATTTACATGATTTTCAGAATTAGTAGAAGGGGAAGTACAGTAAAACTTGATTGGATTTGAACCAATGCTACGGACTTCCTTGACCTCTAAACTCTCAACTTTTTTAGAGTGGATTTGAGTAAGGGTCACGACATTCACATAGTGGTTGATCCGATCATACATCGAGTTATATTCATCTTTCTCCACATCTTCCAAGAAAATTTCATACTGAGGTTTCTTCTGTTTTATCATCATAATTTCTTCCTCGGAGCTTTCTTCATCAGAACTTTCCTCCATGTCGATGTTGATGGTCAGCCTAGTCTGTTCAAAAATTGTGTTGGTTCTTCTTTGTCTACGTCCCCGGCCTCGATCTCGGGTGTATAGGCTAAAAGAGCTACTACTAGCTTATTGTAAAGAAATGGTAGTAGATCGTCGAAGCGGAGTTGAATGGCCTCCTTTTTGTGATTATTTTGAATCTTACACATCATTTGCCACAATTTCATAAAAAATACATTCTTCTTTGGAGTTGAATAGTAGGTGGCGTCTTCATGAATGCCCACTTCATGAACCAAAAATGATTGTAAATCTCCTTTGATGCAATGTTCTTGCCCTTCTTTGAAATATTTGATGCATTGTTGTAAGGATTACGGAACGCTCATGAATCTATGGTCATCCAAGTAAAGCATTGAAAAAGGATTATGCATTGATGATATGGATTTTTATGGTTGTTACTAGTTCTTCAGCTTTCATTAACTGTGTAATCGATCCAAGGGCTCTTTCTTCCTTTTGGTTAAATCTTCTTAACATCATTTTATTTGTTGTAAGCCCTTGAGCCTCAATATTCAAATATTCCAATGTTTGTAGACTCATTAGGTTGAGTGATGCTCTTGGATCCACCAAAACTCAGGACAATACAAATTTGCCGATATTAATAGAGTTGTAGAGTGGTCGGTTGTGGTCAGTAGTGCCGAGCAACAAGTCTTCATCTGTGAAAGTTATCCCAGATAGTTCTTTTAAGGAATACTTCATCCGAGGATGTGTTGGCCAACTGAGCTAAGCAAATGTCTGGGTCAAGCAAGGTTGTAACTAGAGACTCTCTCATCTCGTTTGACAGGATTAGAGCGTCATAAATGCTTAGTTTGGCCAACAACCTCCTAAGATGGGCTAGCATGTTATAATCCACTTTATAAAATCCTCCAATATTTACATGATCATGTGGTTCTTCCAGTGGCACATGATCATGTGGTTCTTCTAGTGGCGGCGGTGGAGGTAGCTCTTCTTGAGTGACTATATATTTTCCTTTATCAACTGGAGCTGACCTCGAGGGTAAGCGGCGGTGGAGGTAGCTCTTCTTGAGTGACTATATAATTTCCTTTATCAACTGGAGCTGACCTCGAGGGTAACACTTTCCCTCTCCTTAGATTTATTTTTGTGATTTATTCTTCCTGTAATGCTGCAAGGAAGATTTTTAGTGTTTCCTCTTCATTGGAGAGATCCAATTTAATAACTATTGGTGCACTGTGGCTTGAGAACTGGTTCCTCATGTCCGATGCTATCATAACTGGTATCATCGATATCTTCTTGATTCTCACTAACAAGTTCATCAGACTTATGTATGATTTGAGGATCAAATTAAGAATCAAGATCATAGTTAGATTGAGCATAATTAGTTATGTTATCACTAGAAACAGTTAAAACGTAGCCAAAATCATAATCATTATATTCATAATACCCCGCTGGGGCAAAAAAATATTCATACATGGTCAGAGGTTCGAGGATTCTCTTCCTTGAATCTGAGACAACCAATCTAATAGAGGCAACACATATCCTACCCTCCGCGCTATTGGTCTTCACGACATTGTTCTTCTTTTTCTTCACTAGTTGTGGTAATTTCTCTGGTGAAATCTCCATCTTGGGCTGAGCAGGATGTATACTCTGAATGACTGCCTGAGCTGAAGCGGTCTGAATCTGATCCAGTATCTTCTTGGATGTTTGCTCTAAATTGTACTCCATCCATCTTTTTCTAAATATGGATCTATCAAAGTGATTGGCTTGGCCGAAATCAAATTCATAGAACCTTATTCAGGTTCTTTTAAGTATTCCTTCAGGATTATTATATTTCCTTCTTTAAATCTCCTCTCAAGCCAGTCCTTGAAGATGAAACAACCCTCTATCGTGTTTCCCATCATTTTGTGGTAGGGGAAAAAATTAGGATATTCTTTCTTGTCAATTTCTTCTGGCCTCTTTGGTTTTGGTAATCTGAACTCAGGATTCTTCATTAAATTTCTAAACATCTTTGACACAGCCTCATCTTTGAAAGAATATACCCTCTTCTTTCATTCTGTAAGAGCTATAACCGCTCTACCTTCTGTTCGGCACAGTTTTCCTTAGTGTGAATGTTGGCTAGACTGGCCATACTGTTATGTCCATTACTGAGCATGCTATGACGATTTTTGGGAACTTTGGTGAGAATAATCTGCTTGTATTATCATCAACTACTTTTCCTTATCGATTGTTGCCATTGTCGCGGACTTCTTCTTGAAAATATCCTAGTTATCCTGGTCTTTTTTTATTTCTATTGAAAATCCATATGTTTGAATTTCTCTTATAAATTGCTGGCTTTGCTTAACAGCTTCTCGAAGGACTTGATGGTGAGTCCCTTAAGCATGAAGGCTACTGGCTCATGGATGCTTTTAAGTAGACTCTCAATCGCATGTTTTTTCTATAGTTAAGGTTCACATTTCATGGTAAGGTTTCTCCACCTCAATTTGTAATACACTAAGGTCTTGTTAGGCTTTTACTTCTACACTACAGGCAGGATCTCAAATAGAAACATGATGTTGCGCTCCAGCAAATCTTTTCACGAACAATTATTCTAACTCAAAAAATGTCTTCATTGATCCATTGGGTAGCTTGACATAGCAATCAAATGCAATTCTTGATAGGCTGCTGACAAACTGTCGGAAGTGAAAAGCTTCGTTACCTTCTGTATTAACACAACTGGCTCAAAAATGTGCTATATGCTGCTAGGGATTTCCGGTCCCATCGAATGTCTTAAATTTTGGTGACACAAAACCCTTGGGGTAGGGTGCGACATCAAAATCCTATGGGTAAGATCTACCTCTTGAATTCAATGCACCACACTTGGATTGGGCTAAGGCCTCCCAAACTTGCTATTCGACCAACTGCTTAATATCTTTCTCTGGTATGGTACTCGGTGAGGAATCCTTCATTTGTTGATCCTCTCCATTGGCGGAGTCAACTTCTCTCCTTTCATCGGTAATATGAACTATCTCTGGTTGGTTGATTGTTGGAGAAGCTACTGGTTGTGATTGGGATTTTTCGTGAAATGTAGCCATGGAGGCCATCTCCTCCATTCTCTTTGCCATTTGATTAATTTGTTCATCTCTTAAGAAAATGACCCTGCGCTAATCATCAGCGATGTTCCCTTCAACAATAGGTTGGGCATCACATGCAGATGTAGCAACTCTAGTCTAGATGTCATGAACCTCCATGAAATCTTCATTGAGATAACCATTGAAACCAAAATCTTCATCATCATCGAGGGCTACTCCATGCTCTTTGGATAGCTCAGAATTCTCAGCCCTGAGCTTTTCAACTTTCTCTTCAATAATCGCTTCCTATATCATTTTAAGATCTGTAGGATTTTCCTGAACATCCTCCCTTTGTCCATCAAACTCAGTTATAATGGGTGCAACTATATTTGATATCTTGGACCTTCGTTCTATTCCACAACTCTTCCCTACGGGCTCATGGAATTGTATTGGTACGAAAACCTTGACACCTTCTTCTTTGGTGATGATATCTTGAGATGGGGTTTCTCAATAGAGGCATTGGTATGCCGAAGAGAGGCATGCTCCCTACGGTGCAGACCAAATACAGTATCGGGTGATTTCTTTATCTTCTCCCTCTTTGCGGTACTCTTATGAGCAATAAATGACGGTATCCTCAGACCCAGACGTGACTTGACTGGTCGATGTCTTGTAGACCCTAGAGTAGTGGTGGTAACAAAATCTATGGTAGTAATGGTAGTATCAACTCCACTTACCAGACGAAATCTGAGAGGAATATGGGTTGATAAAGCTTTATTTGACTTCTGAGATTGTCAAACAGATCTGACATCCCTTAAAATCTCTTTCTTCATTTGTGGGGACATTGCACATCCCACTCATTTTAGTAGCTCAACGACTGAACATCCTTCTTTGGTGGCCAACTTCTGGAACACTATATGGACTTTAGTAAAAGGAGTGAGCTTCTCCCTCTCCTAACTACAACCATGAAATGATGGTAATGTAGCAATGATCTTTTGAATACTTTCATATTCAGTTGTATTTATCAATGGGTGGAACCTACTCCCTCACAAAAGTGGAGAGGCTTCCAGTAACCGAAGTTCCTCTTTATGAGAAAATTCATCAACAGATATATTTTCTAAAATTTCTGCTTTATCGGCCTTTCAAGCCTTTCTGCTGTGGTTCCTTCTTTGAGATCGGGTTAACGGCGCAGACTTCGAACTCGACTCTTTGAGATCGGGTTAACGGCGCAGACTTTGAACTCGACAACTTGATCAATTTCAAATATCGATGGTGGGATGGTAAATCCTTCAGTTGTATATTCAGCGATCATAACTTGCTTTCCCTTGGCAGGAAAGGGAGCACCAGACTTAGCATGTTGGGGGAGCAGCAACTTTCACCTTCTTGTAAGAAGACAAATCTTGGGGACAATTCATGTTAAATTCAATGACAGACTCCTGAACATCTAGAGCGGCAAACTTCATTACGACGAACAGGGCTTTTCCGATAATGACTTCCAGCTCGTCTAATCCAATTCCGAAATTGATGATGGGAGCGACATTATGAGCATTGCAGCTAGTTGGCAAGTTGTATGAGAAAGTGAGCATCGGAAATGCCATTACAGTAGCTTCAAAAAGAAAGTTCTAGGATTGGTTATTTGGCCAACACTTTATAATTCTAGTGCAAACAAAAAAAGTTAACAAAGGCCGATCTGTAGTACGGGCAAGCCTTTTTTTAATTTTTATTTTGGCAAAAATTTTAAAATTTAGTAAAAATAGTTTGATAGTAGAGGGATTTAATTAATTAAATAAGAAAGGTTAAAGAACAAGTGCAACACGACACAATTTGATTTAATATGTAAAGTAGCAAACCAAACTTGAAGGGATGGTGAAGTTTAGGACTCATTCCGGGACCGACTTTACAACACACAATGCCCAAGCGGAACTAGTCTACCAACACACCTATTAGGGGTCCGACCCCACATAAAAGACAAAAGTCCTAATGAACTCCTGAACCTCTCTATCCAAAGGTTATTGAATAGACGGTCCTGGAGTCTGAAAGAGTTCACCGTACTTGCCCAAGAAAGGATGGGTGAAGTGATACTCCTAAAATATATAGTGTTTTTAGACACATTCTTATACCTAGTTTTGAGATATTGCGCTTTAATGGAAGATATTTTTGTTTTTATTGCAGATACAAATATAAAAGTGAAAAATGTTTAAAGGAGTGAAAAAGAATCAAATTTGGAGCAAAAAGGTGAAAAATGTGCAAATGAGTTTTGGCGCCTAAGCGTCAGATAAGGTCATGCCTAAGCGCCAGAGGTCCTGTACATAAGCGCTACTGGCAGTTACTAGACTAGTAAAGTCGATTTTTATAAATTTTGAAGATGTTTTTGAGGCACCCATTGGCTTAATAGGTGGTTATAACCACCATGAAAAACAATTATCATGAAAGGAGCATCGCTTTGGGAAATACATCGAATTGGGAAACATTTTGAAGAGTTTCCCAGGCACCTCTTGGAAAACTATAAAAGAAAGAAGAAAGGACTTTGAAAAGAGTCCTAAAAATACTTGAAAAGTTTTGAAATTTCATCAAATTAGGGAGTTAGTTGGAGAGATTTTCAAGCACCACTTTTACTTTTATTTTTTCCTTTTTGTTATTTTTTTTTGAGTGATTGTAAAGAGAAGAGATTCAAAGGAACTTCAGAAGTTTGGTGGAGAACTTGAGATAAGTTTTTATTATTTTTCTTTGAGAGTACTATTGGTTTTAATTGAGACTTGTTGTTGGATTAACAATGATTTCTACGTTTAAACAAAAGTGTGGTTTTATTTTCTTTACGGATTATGAGTAGATTTCTTTATCTTTCTTCTTAAAATGATAAGTAATTAAGTTTTGGATGAAAATTGTTGAGAGTGTTAATCTTTAATGTTGGAAGTTGTGATGATTTAAATCCATGCACTTCATTTACTTCTTGATTTGACCAATCTAGATGTTAAAATTTGTTGTGAGAACGTGTAAGAACCGGGCTGGTATTTTCTCTGTCAATAATCAGAAAGAATTAGATGAGGTTGTATGAATGAGAATGCAGTTCATATGATTGAGTGTAAATAAATAAGGAAATATTCATTGAAGGGTGTAGAGTTAGAGGACTTTAAAGTGACAGGTTCAAGCCCGCAACTTGGTTTTTTGTTTTAGGTTCTGATACAAGACGTTAGCCTCCAGGTGAAGGGAATCGAGGGAACTCTAGAGTGAGAGCTAGTATCTTCCCTACCTAGCCGGTCTTCATAACTATTCAAATTTTAAATTAGCTAATGTTCCTTATAACAACTCTAGTAAGGGTAAAGAATATTATTGCTCCTATTTGGCA
>NW_018218290.1:17850-31682 GCF_001263595.1 Phalaenopsis equestris | reverse complement strand
CTATACTTATTACTGATTCATGATAAGTATTAAGTGCTTTTTCTTATTATTTGCTTCTCATCTACAAAACTCTAGTTATCTTTTTAAGTTGTTACTATTTTGTCAAAATATCAAAAATACCAAAAAATATTTAAATTTCTATTACTGCGAAAAATATTCAGTTTAAGTAATTATCTTTTTAAAAATAAAAAGTTTTCTAATAGTGCATATTGTATAGATTCTATGTGGGTTCGATATTCAGGTCTTAATAAAAAAATCATATATTACTTGATAACGATACGTTTACTTGCGTAGTATCCCAATATATATAAATTAAAAGTTAAATTCTTATTTTTCTTCAGGATCAAGTTTTTGGTTTTGGTATAAAGTAAGAAAATATAAGTGAAATATAATCTGAATTATTATTGTACTTTGCATATTAGCAGTATCAAGGGAACAAGATTTTGGCGCTGTTGCCGGAGATTCGAAAGAAAAATTTCTATTTTTAGAAAGTCTTATTTAAACTTTAAGTTATCTTATCTTTTTATTTTATTTTGTTTATTTTATTCTATGATAGTGTATGCGTAGTTCAGGTTTTGAAGGATTAGTGCCTTATGATTTTGAATTAAAAAAAAAACTATTAGAAAAATTAAAAAAAATTATAAATTTTGAAAAATTCAACTATTTTTTAGAAATGGCAGACTGAAATAATCAAAATGCTGAAATTTATCAAGAGTTTAGACCTTTAAGAGATTATGCCAACCCTACTGTAGATGAACTTCATTGTAGTATTCAAACACCTACTATAGTGGCTAATTCATTTGTTTAAACTTGCTATTATCCAAATGGTGTCAAATAATCAGTTTGGGGGATCACCAATTGAAGATCCAAATTTACATCTTACCAATTTTCTAGAATTGTGTGTTACATTTAAACACGATGGTGTTTCAAACGATGTCATAAGACTTAGGTTATTTCCTTTCTCACTGAGGGATAAAGCTAAGATGTGGTTGAATTTGTTAGCACCTGGATCTATCAGAACTTGGGGTGATTTAGCACAAAAATTCCTTGCTAATAAGTTTCCACCATCAAAAACTGCAAAGCTTAGAAATGATATTACATCTTTTAATCAATTTGAAGGGGAATCTTTTTATGAAGATGGGAATAATTTAAAGAACTCTTAAGAAAGTATCCACATCATGTTATACCAGATTGGTTAATAATTCAAACCTTTTATAATGGATTAATTGATTCTCTTAGATCAATTATCGATGCCGATGCTGGTGGTTCATTGATGTTAAAACCATTTCATGATGCCTATGCTTTAATTGAAGAAATGGCTGCTAATAATTTTGAATGACCTTTTGAGAGGGTAAATCCTAAGAAAGTAGCCAACATTTATGAATTTAATGCATTTACCAAGTTAGAAAATCGAGTTGTTGCAACCTCAACGAATTTAGACCAATTTAGAATGAATTTTTCTCAACTAATTTCCATGATTGAAGAGAATTCATTTGACCAAATGGTAGATTCTCAAGCATCATTAGAAAGTTTGAACGCCATAAATAATACGAAAAATAACCCATATTTAAACTATTATAACTCATGTTAGAAGAACCATCCCAACTTTAACTAGAACAACAATTCGGGTGGTAATAATCTGCAATGGGGGAACAACCAAGGAAACCCATTGGAAAGCTAGAACAACCAAGGGAATAATAATTATAGATCTACTTATTCTCCAGGTTTCAACAATAATACACAATTTAAGGAGAATAAGTTTCTATATATATACCACATATATATCTATGCCTTTCCTACTCCTTCATTTTTACAGTCAAGGAGCTACAATTAGAAATATCGAGAATCAACTTGGACAAATCACAAATTCATTAAGTAATATATCACAAGGAACACTTCCTAGTAATGCTGAAACAAAAATAAATAACAAGTAAAAGCCATTCAACTTACAAGCGAAAGAGAGTCGAAGGTCGGGTTCAAAAAGAAATTGAAGTAGTGAGAGAAGAAATTGAAGAATTTAAAGAGGACACTCCAAAAGATTCTGAGAGACATATTTCTCTGCAAAAAATAGATTTTGAAAAACCACCACCTCCATTTCCTCAGAGACTTTGTCAGCAGAAGTTGGATAAGAAATTTTCAAAATTTGTGGAAATACTTAAGAAGCTCACAATTAATATTCCATTTGCTGAGGCCTTAAAACAAATGTCGAGCTATGTAAAGTTTATGAAGGATATTCTCAACAGAAAAAGAAAGTTTAAATATAATGAGACTGTTGCACTTAGTGAGGAGTGCAGTGTGATAATTCAGAAGAAGCTTCTAAAAAGCTTAATGATCCTGGTAGCTTTACAATTCCATGTGCAATAGGAGATAGATTTTATGGGAAAGCTTTATGTGATTTAGGGGTAAGCATTATCCTTATGCCATTATCAATATTTAAAAGATTGAGATTATGAGAAAGAACCCCTACTACTGTAACTCTATAGTTAGGAGATCGTTTGATAACATAACCCAAATGAGTTATAAAAAATGTCCTAGTGAAAGTGGATCAATTTATCTTTCTTGTTGATTTCATTGTACTCGATATGGAGGAAGATAAAGAGATACCTATCGTTTTGGGGAGACATTTCCTAGCCATAGGAAGAGAATTGATAGATGTGCAAAAATGGGAATTAACAATGTGCGTCAATGATCAAACTGTTACTTTTAACATTTAAAGATCAATGAAATACCCTACAAAAGGTATAAGTGATGATTGTTTTAGAATGGATGTTATAAGATATCTAAGTGAATGCCATTTCAAGACTACTTATGAAGAAAAATTTGAATCAAGTGATTTGGAACATGAGTAAGAAGAGTAATTAAATCAATCTGAAGATCTTTTTAAGGAAAATTCAAACTATGATTGAGAAAGTTTTGAAGTTTTGGACACGATAGACAAAGATAAATCATTTTGTCCATTTATTGAAAAACCTCCAAAACTAGAGTTGAAGTTACTTCCTGATCATTTAAAATATGCCTTTTTAGGAGATTCCTCTACTTTACCTTTTATAATTTCCTCAAAATTAACAATGAAAGAAGAAGAAAGGTTGATGAGAATTCTAAAAAATTTAAAGAAAGCCTTTGAATGGACCATTGCTGATATTAAACGAATCAGTCCTTTAATTTGTATGCATAGAATTCATATGGAAGAGAACCGCAAACCCAAGGCTGATCCGCAAAGGAGACTGAATCCTGTTATGAAAGAAGTTATTAAGAAACAAATTTTAAAGTGGTTAGATGCTAGAATTATCCACCCTATTTCAGATAGTACATGGGTTAGTCCAATTCATTGTGTTCCTAAGAAATAAGGAGTAACTGTAACTGTAAATGAACATAATGAGTTAATATCTCCTAGACAAGTTATAGGGTGGCGGATATGCATTGATTATAGAAAATTAAATCTTATCACTAGGAAATATCTTTTTACATTACCCTTTCTAGATCAAATGATGGATAGACAAGCTGAGCATAAATACTTTTGTTTTCTGGATGGATATACTGGTTATCACCAAATTCAAATATCTCCTGAGGATTAAGAGAAAATAATGTTTACCAGTCCTTATGGTACTTTTACTTTTAGAAGAACGCCCTTTGGTTTATGTAATGCCCCTGCTACATTTCAATAATTGTATGATGGCAATTTTTTGTGATTTAATTGAAAAAGGGATTGAAGTCTTTATGGATGACTTTTCAGTGTTTAGAACTTCATTTGACTCATGTCTAAAACATTTATCTAAAGTTTTTAAGCGTTGTGAAGAAACAAATTTAGTCCTTAATTAGGAAAAATGCTAATTTATGGTAGTAGGAGGAATTGTATTAGGTCATTAAATATCAAAAAATGATATGGAAATAGATCCTGCTAAAACTCATGTGATCGCTAATTTACCTTATCCAACAAATGTAAGGGAAGATAAGAGTTTCTTAGGACATGTTGGATTCTACAGAAAATATATTAAAGGCTTGTTAAAGATTGCTAAACCTTTATGCCATTTTTATGCCATTTACTGGAGATTTACTTTTGATGAGGAATGCCTAAAAGCTTTTAAGTTATTAAAAGAAAAATTAATCACTGCACCAATTATAGTTTCACCAAACTAATTATAGTTTCACCAAACTGGGATCACCAAACTGGGAAAAACCTTTTGTATTGATGTGTGATGCTAGTGATTATGCTATTGGAGAAGTTTTATGACAAAGATATAATAAAATTTTGAAAGTTATTTACTATCCTGGTAAAACTCTTAATGAAACTCAAATTAATTATACAACAACTAAAAAGGAGTTATTAAAAATAGTATATGCTTTTGTTAAATTTAGATCATATTTAATTGGAACTAATTGGAACTCATTGGAACTCATTGTATAGTGCATATATATCATTCTGCTATTAAGTATTTAATGAAAAAGAAGGATGCTAATCCTAGACTTATAAGATGGATCCTTCTTTTACAAGACTATTTGGAGTGAGAATTAAGTGTCAATAGTATTTGTACTTGTTTGTGAATTAATATAAGTTTGTTTTTGTGAAATTTTTTTATTGTTTTAGCCTCAAATTGAAATAGTTATTACGGAGAATTTTGGGAGAGAGGGGAGTTATAGAAAGATGAAAATAGTCAATTAAGTGCTAAGAGACCATTTAATGGTGGTTTACTTAGGCAAATAGTTCATTTTACTTAAATTTGAAGATTTCAAAAATAATGCACTGGCTCTTAAGCACCACATATCGCGCTTAAGCGCGAGTTAACCTGAGAGGCAAGCACCTAAGCGCCACTTACCTGCGCTTAAGCGCTGATCCACAAAAGCCGGTTCGCGAACAGGTTAAAAGTGAAATTTTGGTCCGAAAACACAATTATTAATGCCTCCCGTTGTCTTCTACCTCTCAAAATAAAAATTTCTAAGGGCTAGGGCACATCTAAAGTGGAGATTTCTTGGTGAAATCAAGAAAAATTTGCTAGATTTGGATTTCTTGAGGTAAGAGCTTTACAGGTAAGAGCTTTACTTCTATGCAAAAATTTTGGATTTTCACCATGTATTTTGAGCACATTTGGATAAATTTGAAAATTCACTATTCATGATGAAAAATGAGGAAATATCTATGGAAATTGTTTGGGATATTTAGTTTGTGCTTTTGGAAGTTTAGTTTAGTGATTTAGACTTGATTTTTGAAGTTATTTTTGGAATTTATAAAATTTGTAGAATGACACCAAGAATAAAGAGGAGTATAGGAAAAAGCCCATTTGATTCGAGCAAATTTTTTAGTTCGAAGGCTCAAGATCGATACAGTGATGCTCTATAGTCACGAAAATTGATTCAGAAGCGATGTTTTAGAACGGGTGGAGACGTGGAAGATTTAATTTTTCGTCGATAGTGGGAACAGTTCTGTTTTTTCTCTACTGTCGTACTGATTTCTATTGTAAGGGAGTTCTATGAAAATCTCCTGAAGCTAAAGACAATCGAGTTATGGTTCGAGGAAAGTTGGTACCTTTTTTGTCAGAGGTAATCAACTTGTTTCACCATTTACCACTAAATACTTTATGTTTTTTATGCAAATTATAGTCCTAATGAAGTGGAGTTAGACGAGATTATTTCATTATTTCATACTTGACTATTGTTGGGAGAGGAGTTTGGAAGATTACCAATGAGAGGAGAGTAAATTTCCCAACTTTAAAGTTATGTGCACCTTCAAAGCCCTGACACTATTTCATTTATGCTCGTCCGCTTCCGAACAATCATCTGAGTGAAATGACCAAAGAAAGAGCGATGTTGAACTATTGTATTCAAAAGGGAAAGCTCATCAACATTGGAGCTTTCATCTGTCAAACCAACATCAATTCTGCTACAGGTGTTACAACTATAGGTCTGGGATTTGTTTCCTTGATCTTTTCTTTATGCGAGCAGGTTGGGGTTAAATATGATAGTTGGGAGGAAGTTCTGTTACCTCTAAAGCCCATCACGAAGGTGAATGTGAAGACTTATTCTGAGCATTTGATTTTTGGCTGGAGAGGAGGATTTTCCAGGAGCTATGGAATGAAAACGTCTGCTGCATCTACCTCTGCTACTTCTTCTTTAAGACTATCTACTTCACGTGCTTCTACATTTAGAGGCGAGTCTACTGAGACTCAGGAAAAATTATTATAAAAGATGATGGATAATATCAATTTTACTGTTTATAATGTACAAAATTTAGAGCATTTTGCAGATCATATTAATATTTATAATAGAAGGAAGTGATTATGAAGAGAAATTCCACTCATCTTTGGAGAGCCTGATTAGAGGTGACCCAGGAGTGCAATTTTCTTCGTATCCTCGATATCCTGATTATGAGCCTGTAGAAAAGTGGTATAGCGGTGATTCTGAGGATGAGGAGTAGGATTGAGACATTTTTATGTTTGTTTTTGTTCTGGAGTATATGATGTGGTACTAGGTACAGTTGTTGTGTTTTGGACTTTTATGTTTTATTGTTATTATGACATTTTGGGTAGTTAGTATTTAATTTTTAAATTTTAGGGTAGTAACTGTTGTTTTCTATTTAGTAGTTTGATTTAGTTAGTTTAGAAGTTAACTTAATTTCATATCTGTTATAAAGTAGAAAATCTTGCTAGCTTAGTTCTTAAACTTGAAATTCAGAAACTGCTACCCTTTATTTTTCTTTTATCATGTTTGCAAGTTTGTCTTTATGTTAAGATTGTGATGTCAGTAGTGTGTATGTTTGCTTTTATGTTTATACCCACTGTTTAGAAGTCCATTGAATATCTACATGTTTAAATAAAATGAAAATATAGAAAATTTGATAAAAAATTAATTTTACTCCTGTTTTTAGTTTTATACTTCTATAATTAGGGTTTAAAATTTCAGTTAGCAAGTTATATTTAAATTTTCATTTCTGCTTATATATATCTGATGCTAAATTGTTTAATTTATTAAAAAATTAAATTTGGGGTGATGAAAAATATTTTAAAAACTGGAATTTAATTTGTTCTCAAATGTGCTACAAGTGAATTTGATTTGAAAAGAAAAAAATTTGATTTTGTATATGAAGTTAAATTCGGGAAGTAAAATTTGATTTTAGAATTGAGTAAGAAAATTTAGTTAAAATTTTTTAGCAATGAAGGAAAACTTTAAGTTAAAAAGTTCTTAGATGAGAAAATATTAATATAAATAACTACCTTTAGTAAGAAAAATTGTATTTTTGAAAAATTGAGTAATTTAGACTTTTATTTTTAATACTTAAATTTTTTTATTAAAATAATTTTCAAAACTATTATTATATTTATAAATAAAAGACTTATATGAAGTATTTCCTTTAGGAAAGGAAAAGTGGAATTCAAAATCATTAAAGACCCATCCGGATATAGTAATCCTTGCCTGAAAAAGAAAAGAAAAAAAGAAAGAAAAGAAAAAGAAAAGAAAAATAAAAAGAAAAAGAGGAAAAAAAATTAAGAAGGAGAAGCTTGAGGATTAGTGCCTAATCATAAATTGGTTCTACTTTTGTTCTTTTAAAGTATAAGACTTGAGAAACTCTTAAGCTTATAAATATAATATAGTAAGTAAAATTATTTTTAATGAAAATTTTTAAGTCGAGATAATAATAGAACTAAATTATAAATTTGGAAAATCTATAATACATTTCTAAATTAGATAGAAACTCATATTTTCATCTTTCTTAGCTTTAAGAATTTCTAAACTTTAAGTTGGTCTCATTTACTGAATATTTTTTCAAAATTAAACTGGTATATTTCTAAATCTAAATTTTAGTAACTCAAGAAGAAACTCATATACACATCATACATATGCAATTTTTAAAGATTGAAGTGTCACTTGAGGACAAGTAACATTTAAGTTTGGGGGATTTTGATACACCTGAAATATATAGTATTTTTAGACACATTTTAAACCTATTTTGAGATGTTACACTTTAATGGAAGGTATTTTTATGCTTTTCTTGCAGATACAAATAAAAATGGAAAAAAATGCTTATACGAGTGAAAAAGGATCAAATTTGGAGAAAAAAGGTGAAAAATTGTGCAAAAGAGTTTTGGCGCTTAAGCGCCAGATTTGACGCTTAAGTACCTGTTAAACAGAGAAGGCTGCGCCTAAGTGCCGAGACCCCACGTTTAAGCACCAGTGGCAGTTACTAGACGAGTAAAATCGGTTTTCATGAATTTCAAAGTACTTTTTGAGGCACCCATTGGCTTAATAGTTGGTTGTAACCACCATGGATGAAAATTATCATGAAAGCATGCGTCTCTTGAGCAAATACATCGAATCAAGACACATTTTGAAGAGATCCCAAGGCACCCCTTGGAAAACTATAAGAGAAAGGAGAGAGGACTTAGAAAAGAGTCATGAAAATATTGACAAGTTTTGAAAGTTCATATCTAGGAGTTAGTTCGGAGAGATTTTTAAGAACAACTTTTTAGTTACTTTATCCTTTTTGTTATTTTGTTTTGAGTGATTACAAAGGAGAAGAGATTCACAGGAACTTCAAGAGTATGGTGGAGGACTTGAGATAAGTTTTTATCTTTTTGTTTTAGATTACTTTTAGTTTTAATTGAGGCTTATTGTTGGTTTGACAATGATTTTTTCTTTTAATTTAAAGTGTGGTTTTGTTTTCTCCATGGATTCTAAGTAGTTTTTGTTATCATTCTTCTTAAAATGATAAGTAATTAAGTTTTGGATAGAAGTTTTGGAGATTATTGATCTTTAATATTGGAAGAAGTTGTGATGATTTAAATCCATGCACTTAATTTACTTCTAAATAGGAAAATAATCATTGAAGGGTGTAGAGTTAGAGGACTTTAAAGTGACAAGTTAAAGCCTCTAACTTGGTTTATTGTTTTAAGTTCTGATATAAGATTTTAGCCCCCAGGTAGAGGGAATTGAGGGAACTCTAGAGTGAGAAATAGTATTTTTCCTGCCTAGTCGGTTTTCAGAACTAATCAAACTTTTAATTAGCCAATGTTCTTTATAGCAACTCTAGTAAGGGTAAATAATATTATTGCTCTTATTTGACACAACACAATGTGCATGCTTCCACAATAGAATTCCTATACTTTTTACTTATTCATGATAAGAAGAAAGATATTTTTCTTATCAAGTGCTTTTCTTCTACAAAAGTCTAGTTATGTTTTTAAGTTGTTACTGTTTTGTCAAAATATCAAAAATACCAAAAAATATTTGAATTTTTATTACTGCAAAATATATTCAGTTTAAGTAATTGTCTTTATAAAAGTAGAAAGTTTTCTAAAGGTGCATATTATATAAATTCCCTGTGGGTTCGATATTCAGGTCTTAATCGAAAAGTCTTATATTACTTGATAATGATTTGTATACTTGCGTAGTATCCCAATATATATAAATTAAAAGTTAAATCCTGATTTTTCTTCAAGATCAAGTTTTTGGCTTTGTTGTAAAGTAATGAAAAATAAGTGAAATATAATCTGAATTATTGTTGTACTTTGTATATTAGCAGTATCAAGGGATCAATATGCCAACAGAATAAGGGTAAGTTGATCGATGAGGGACATGGACGCATTACCGATGTATGAAGATAATGTTCTTAAATTTAAATGGAGAGAGAAACGGATCTCCAGTAGAGTCGCCACAAGCCGTTGACACAATTTGAACGGGGTCGTCTTGTGGAAGTTGTCGGTCGCCATAATCAAAATTTTGTCTCCCGCTTCAAAGGGACATTTAATTTACATAAATATTTATTTAGTTTACAAAAATATGAAATCAAAACAATGTCATATATTTCATAGTTTAAATGAAAGAGCACAATGCGATAAGCTATGTATCCATCTCAAAAGATAAACACATAGCTTCGCGGTGAGACTCAATCATATAAACTAGGAAATATGACATTCGTTTAGTCTGCAAAACCATTTTATTTTGACCGAAAAGTTCCGCTATTTAATAAGAAAAATAAAATATGGTTTATATTAAGCTGGGTTCTGGAACGTTTCCTATAAACGCAAGCCCTTATAATTAATTACATCTTATATAACTGTATATAGCTGAAATTCCCTAAGAATACTCTCGATAAAAATCGGAGGATATCATCTTCAAGAATTTCAAAGGATCATAACTTTTCAAAGAGATCGTACAAAGAGGTGTGAAAAGGGAATGACTAAAATTTGGAACATTTTATTTTTGAAATCCAAAGGAAGAAGAACTAGGGGATGTCACGGATCCTAACGAGAAACTCAGTGACTTTCCAAGCTATCCTACTGTTTAGCTTCAATTTAGAGGAAAAAATTTTAAATGTTTGATCCTACTAATTTTATTAATTAGGGCTTATATTTTTTGTGAAATGATCACACAAATAGCCTAGAAAATGTGAGGATTGAGGTCATGATGAACGAGAACCTCGGAATGCCAAAATGAGTTAGGGCTTATATTGTATAGCAGGGCTATACAAATGCCTAAAGAAAAGTCTAGGATTTATGTTGCACTAGACAGAAAACCTCAAAATCTTATGGCTTTTTCTTTAATTTCTAAAGAGAGGTACTTTGTTGTACTTTGTTGTAGGTCCTCGTGCTATTGAAGATGGTTGTGCTGCCCACGATGATAGCTCCAAACCGCTCGTTGTAGAAAGTTTAAGTTTTCTAATGTTCTGTGTCTTGATGCCAAATCAATTGTTTCCTAAGGTTATGGTTATTTAATTATTATGGGGGATATTAAATTTGATTAGAGTGACACCGATTAGGATGTTACGGTTCACTCAATATGGCACCACTGTTTCACAGTGGATTCCCAATATGATCATAAAAAATCCTAGGTAATACCCTAAATATTTCTCAGTCCAAGTGTCCTCTGAAGTTCATTTTGGTCTTATCTTGTTGCTATGTGGTTCACCCAGTTTATACCCTCATGCTCAATAAACTTTGATGTTTTGATTATCCCTTTAAATGGGTAATTATCACTTGATATTTCACTTACAAATTATATGGGTAAAGGCCCCTAGATGCAATTTGGATTAATTAAGGAACGTCTCTAGTTTTATCTTTTAAAGATGGACTTTTAGTATTTTTAAAAGTTTCAAATTAATCATAGATTATTTTCTAAACCTCATTAAACAAAAGTTTGATTAAGCTTAGTTCACTACCAAGTCCCTTTAAATTTAACAGGTAGATTTATAATTTTTTGAAAAAGTTTTAAAAGTTTATACTCTTAATCGTTATTATGAATCATAAATCATTTTAAAACCATTTACTGGGCTTTTTAATTAGTGGGTTATGATCTTCCAAAGCCAAACTCCTCACCTTAATATCTTCTCACTTAATCATTATTCAAAATTACAAATTTATCCTTAATGAAACCCATGTGAGATTAGTTGCTACCCTTTATCCCTTTCATTTTTCAATCATCAAGATATGTCAAATAAGATCATTTATTACCCATTTAGCACTTTGCTTAAGCCTAAATATTAATTAAGGCTCAAATTTCAAAATTACCATTTTACCCTTTAGGGCCTTAACACCTAATAATCCATTAAATCAAACTCAAACTATTTGAAAATTTTTATGTACCCCACACATGTATTATTTAAAACATGAAAGGATAAAATGTGATTTTTTAAGTTTAATTTATTTATGTAATTATTTTTAATGCAGAAATAAGGATTTTTAATGAAAATTTAATAACTCAACCAATACAAAGCTTTTATCCTTAAAAAAATTATTGGAGGTTCATCTAGGTCAGAGGATCACTGGGATCAATTGTAATAATTTTTAGAGGTTTAATTGAATTATCAGAATTATTGTTTGTTTTGAGTAATAATTAAATATAAAATATTATTTTAGTGTAAAATTAAGTTTTATATTTTTATTAAATATCTCTAAGTTTAGGGAACCTAAGGAAACAAATTTCATATTTTTGTTGTTTATATTTTAATTATTAAAATTATTTTAATGGAAAATTAAAGAAAACTCATTTTGAGCCTTTAAAAATTAATATCAGGACTTAGAAAATTAGGAAAATTATTTTATTTGGTCCCAAGTGATCAGGAAGACAAATGTGACTTTTTAATGTGTTTTTACAATCTTGCAATTTTTATGATTTTTTAATTAATTTTTAATTTTTTAAATGCTTAAAAATAGCTTAAAAGTGAAGTATTTATTTTAATTACACTTTTATTTTTCTTAGGAGATCCCGATATTCTTTTTTATAGATAGAATTTAAGAAGTTGACACCACTACTTGAAGATTTTAATCTCCCGTAATGACACCGAAAACTTGATCCCTAGCAAAGTTAGATTTCAATTATATTTCTAGGGATTCTACGCAAGTATCAATATCATTATAAAGTAATATAGGGCTTTCTAATTAAGCCATGAATATCGATCCCATGGAGATCAAGGTTAATCACGGTGACTTTCAAGAGAAATTCTAGTTTAGAATAACACTCCCTAGCTTGAAAGGTCGATAAAAGTTTGATTTTGATTTTATCCTACAATTATCACTACAATAATACTTCTAATTCTATATTAAAATACTTAATGAAAATCAGAAAGTGGGGTTTTTAATAAATTAAAAGTACTTTTCCTCATGAATGAAAGTAGTGACATGTGTAAAAGTAAAACATGTAGTAGGAGAGATTGTCACAAATAGGAGCAATTATATTATTTACTCTTACTAGAGATGTTATAAAGAACATTCGTTAATATAAAGTTTGAATAGTTTTGAAGACGGGTGACCGACTTTTTGTAAATCGACAAATACAAGAATTTAATGACGCTACTAAAAGATTTAATTTCCAGCAACGGTGTCCAAAGACTTGATCACGACTTTATAGTTTTGTCTAATTTGATTAAGATGTATAAATATAACATTCAATAATGTTAAAGTCAAATTTCTCAATACAAGTGTACGTATCGCTCAAGTAATATAGGGATCTAATGGAGTCTTAGATATCAATCCCATAGGCATTTAAAAAGAACATTGACTAATCCTACGCTTGTTTACTGAATCTGCGGCTAGACTGGGATGATACTGGCTCTCACTTCGGAGTTCCCACGTTTCCCTCGCCTGAGGGCTAACATCTACACTTCAGCACCCAAACAATAGAACCAAATTGAGGATTTTAGTCTGTCACTCTAAAATCTCTAATTCTACGCCCGAAAATTTTATTTCCTTATTTATTTGCACCCAACTTCCAAGAGCTTTGACCACCCTAAACCTTGGATGTAATCTTCACTTTAGTTGTAAAACTCAACATATTTTAACAAATTAATTGGCTAAATTAAAAGTAAATTAAGATCGAAGTGAACAGATCATCACAGTTTCTTTAACATTTTCATGGCTCAACTAATTCAAATCACCATTTCACAAATCTCAAGATAAGGAGCAAGACAGAGAAAACTACTCAGAAATCATGAGAAAAACACAACAAAACTAGTATATACATAAAAATCAAGTTTACAAAACAAATCTTAAAAAAAGTACAAATACTTATCTCAAACTTCTCCCCAAGCAATCCTTTGAAGTTTTCTGACAAAAATTGACTTCACACGACACACATAACTTTATAATAACCAAACTCCCAATATAGTGGCCGCCCACCCCTATAGTGGCCCAAACTACTAAAAAAACAAATATTTTCTCTTTTCTCCTCTCTTGAATGTGTAGAAATGTCTTCTATATATAGAGCTCTAAAAATAACCAAGGGTCACCTAAGGCACCTTTTCAAAATTCATTCAAATTCATTGAATCTTAGGCAAACCATTTCTGGCGCCTAGTTGCTCAACTTTCACACCTACGCGCCAGCCCTCTAGACAGTTTTGGCGCTTAGGC
>NW_018218290.1:4481-17806 GCF_001263595.1 Phalaenopsis equestris | reverse complement strand
CCGCCATCGGCAGCCTCGAGGGCGCCGTCGGCGGGCTTCTGAAGATTTTGTCATATAGTCTCGGGAAAAACTCGTCGTCGGCGGGGTCGAGGGCGCAATCTACGGCCTAGTTCAAATCTTCACATTTTGGTCCATTTCGCTCCAAATTTGCTCCTTTTTGTATCTTTTTGCTCTAATGACCCTAATTCATCATTCCTGCAACAAAACATCAAAAATACCTTTCTTTAAAGTGTAATATCCTTAAAAATAGTATAAAATAGGTATGAAAATCTCAACATATTTTCCTTTGGTCAACGGGCTAGGCAGGGAAGATACTAGCTCTCACTCTAGAATTCCCTCTTATCCCTCCACCTGGAGGCTAACATCTTGCAACAAAACCTAAAACAATAGACCAAATTATGGGCTTTAGCCTGTCACTCTAAAGTCATCTAATTCTACACTCTTTAAAGATTATTTCCCTATTTATTTTCAATTAACTATATGGACTACATTCTCATCCATACAATCTCATGTGATTTTGCCACACTTGATTGAGACAATAACATCCCGGATCTTACATGTTCTCACAACAGATTTTAACATGCAAGTTGATCAAGTTTACATGTAAATGAAGAACAAATTAAAATCATCATAATTTATTCTCACTCTACTCGATTTAATATCCTACATATGCATACTAATTCATTACAAGAGGGAAGAGTAAGAAAAACTACTAACTCCACATTGTGAAACAACAAGAAATTTTCATTGAACAAGACTTTGAAAACATACAAACAAAGTACAAAATTCAAATCAAAATACAATTAAAATACTTATCTATGATATAAATCAAACTCTCTTTCTATAAAATAAGCAATCTCCTTACAATCATCTCTAAGAACAAAGTGAAAAGAGAAGGAGAAATCTCTCACTCTCTCTCTTTCTCTCTCACCTTGACGCCCCGCTTGGGGTTCATGCCCAAGCCTTCTTCTCAACTTTTCCAAGTCTTCTTCTACTCTTTCAATTAATTCAAGAGTCTAAGAGTTTTCTTAAAAACATTTCCAAGCCTTTTTTTTATAATTTTCTACGAGATGCTTAAGTGTCTCTTCAAAACTGTCCAAATTCAAAGAATCTTCCAAATGGTGCCTGAGGTGCCTCTTCAAAACTATATATAACTGCCCAAAATTCTTCTAGAAACTCCCTTTTCTCATTTTCAACAAATTTCCCAAGAGATACATAAAGCACCGCTTCTAAAATCATCCAAATCTGACGTATACTCTAGAAGATATGTTGAAAATCGTCACCCGCACCTAAGTGTCATTATTGGGCGCTTAAGCGCCCCCTCTTTGTCTGATGGCACCTAAGCACCATTTTGGGTGCTTACGTACCAGGCACAAGAACTTAAGTTTCTGGTTTAGGTCTGCTTGGCTCCGATAGGTCCCTATGGCTGAGGTGTGCTCTGATTTGACCTGATTTGCACTGTTTTGGTCCATTTTTGTTCATTTTGCTCCAATCACTCCAAATTCTTAAATTTAATGTATCTACAATAAAAAACACAAGAAAATATACCTTTATACCTTTAAATTGCACTATTATTATAAAATGAAGCATTATAAATAGTACATTTTAGGCGTATCAAAATCCCCCAAACTTACACATTACTTGTCCTCAAGTAATACTACATTTTTAAAATAATTTATGTAGATTAGAGTTAATGGTTCATCCCTTAGAATTTTTAAAATTTTGTTCTAAAAATGTGATATTTTTGAGAAGTTCTTCTAGTGAATCAGACAAGCCTAAGGTCAAAATTATTTATCATCAAACTTGGGAATTTGTTTTCCTATCTAATTCAGAAATATATGAAGATTTTTAAAACTTCAGATTCTATGAACTTTACTTTCTAGACTTAAGAACTCTCTTAAAAACAATTTTTACTAATATAAGTATAACAAGAAAGCTTAGGATTTTTCTAAGTTCCTTACCCTTGAAAGGCTCAAGTGAAACCAATTTTTGATTAGGACTTCTCCTCAAGCTTCTCCTCACTTTATTCTTTTTTTTTTCAGGATCTTTTTGATCCATTATTAATAACTTTTTTCTTCTTTTTTTTTATTTGAGGATTATTGTTTCTAGAGAAGTCCTTAAGTAATTTTGAATTCTACTATCCTCCTCTAAAGTTAAAACTTTTTACTTTGCTTGACTTGAAACGATGTATATTTTTTTGAAAAAAATACTTTCTAAGAGAACCTTAAATGTTTGAAAATAAGAATTCTAGGAATCCTTAATTTTTCAAAAAATACATCTTTTCCTATTAAAGATATTTATCCATTTTCCCAAGTCTCAACAAAATATCCTTAACTCTAGGTTCACCCTTTTCATTAAAAATATTAATTAAGTTTTACTACACCATTTCTATTTTTAAAATTTTAACATCCTTAAGATGACTCCACATAAAAATAATCATTAGAAAATAAAATAAAAATTTATTTGTAATAATTTTGAAAACAAGTAAGGTTTAAATTTAAAACATTTTTCTTTCCCCCCCAAACTTAAGCTCAAACATGTGTATCAAGGAAGTACAAAAATATGCGGCAGGGAAAGATCACTTTTATAATTTACTGCACATCCTACAAAAATACCAACAAATAACACATGGTAGAATATTGCAGTAGAATGTAAATCTAGCCTAAACCTGCTTTCCATAACACTATAAAAGAATTTTAAATAGTCGAACATGTACAAACTGAATATTAAAGAGTAACACATTTTAAACTTCATAAAGGAATTGATGGATGCTAACAACTTTAAATTATTGAGATAAGTTTTGTCATCTATAAAAACTCATTTAACTTGACTTACAAACATAAAAACACAAACTCCAGTACATAGACTCACAGATTCATAAACAAACAACGACTAAGGTTAATTTGATCTCTTTTCTACTCACATTACCCCTCCTTACTTTCATTTCTACAATTTCTAACGGAAGAAACTACACTAATAAAGTGGGTGTATTATAAAACCTTGTATCATTATCACCAATGGACTAGAATTACTTCATGTGTTACAAATTTCTGGGTTACTCTAAGTCTAAGGCATACACAATCTGGTAAATATAGTGCAGTTCGTCCAGATGTTGTTCACTAAGTAAGTTCATGACCTTACCTAGTGAAGACAAAGTCAGATAAAGGAAGTAATAGAGTTTATAAGGAGTGTCTCAAGTCCAAACACTACATGATTCAACGTAATGCTTAGCTCCGGTTAAGAACTAAGTCGTAACATACTCGTCAACCTGCTACTATCATAAATCATATACAATCTAGTCATTACGAAGGAATTACCTCACAACATTAATCTAATCCACTCTTACACGTCAAACACAGATCAAAGTCCAATATCTCACTATTATCCAATCTAACATAACAACACTCACAATAAAGAGATAACCATGGGTTGCCTCCCATGAAGTGCTTGGTATAACATCGACGACCTGATGTATCCTATTTTTACTCTGGTTGCCCTAGCATCAGAATCTCATTCATTTTGTGTGTATACCATGGAATATGTCATTCAGTGATTTTGAATAACTCTTTCTTAGGAGATTTTTTACTGATTTTATAATTCAATTCAACTTCTTGTGATTGAGTCAAATTTTGAAGATATAAAGACTGGTAGACGATTATGTCGATGGGACTTCATGGATAATCTTGTCATTGAGACTAGAGCTGCCATATCCGCATGTGATGCCTAATGTCTCATTGAAGGAAACATCACAGATGATCTACGCAGGGTCATTCTATTAAGAGATGAACAAATCAGCCAGATGGAAAAGAGAATGAAGGATATGGCTGCCACCAGGGCCGCCATGGCTACAATTCATGGACAGTCCCAGTCACAATAGTTAGCTTCTCCAGGAGTTGACTAGTTAGAAATTGTTCATATTACCGATTAAAGGGGATAAGTGGCTTCCGTTAATGAAGATGATCAGCAAAATAAGGATTCCTCACAAAGTACCATACCAGAGAAAGATATTAAGTAGTTGGTCGAGCAACATGTTCAGGAGGCCTTAGCCCAATCTAAGGGTGGTGCATTGATTTTACGGGGTAGAACTTACTTGGAGGAGTTTGATGTCGTACCCTACAAAACTTTAAGACATTCAACGGGAACAGAAATGCATGCAGCATATAGCACATTTTTGAGCTAGTTGTGGCAACATTGGAGGTAATGAAGCCTTACTCTTCCAACAGTTTATCAGCAGCCTATCAGGAATCATATTTGATTGGTATGTCGAGTTACCCAACTGATCAGTCAAGATGTTTTTCGAGTTAGAGTAGTTGTTCGTGGAAAGATTTATTGGAACACAACATCATATTTTTATTGGAGATCTCATAGTGAAGAGGCAAAAGCCTAACCAGAACTTGGTAGATTATATCTTGAAGTGGAGAGACCTTAGCACTAAATGTGAACCTCAACTACAGGAATAACATGCAATTGAGATTCTACTCAGCAGCATCATCCATACAGCATCCATAGGCCAGTAGCTTTCATGCTTAAGGGACACACCATCAAGTCCTTCGAGAAGTTGTTAAGCAGAGCCATTAGCCTACAAGAGAAAGTTAATCACATGGATTCCTAAGAGAAGTCAGATAAGTCCAAGATAAATAGAATACTTGAAAACAAGTTTGAATAGTGGAAACAATTGATAAGAGAAAGCAGTCAATAAAGATACAGGCAGAGCATTCTCATCAAAGTTCCCAATAATCGTCACAACATGCTCAACAACAACAAATACAGTAGTATGACTACTCTAGCCAATAGTCACATCAGGGAGGACTATACCGAGCAGAGGGTAGAGCGGGTATAACTCTTTCCAAATGAAAATGATATTATATTCTTTTAAAGATGAGATTGTGCCAAAGATGTTTAGAAATTTAATGAAGAAGCTTGAGTTCTAATTACCAGAACCGAAGAGGTCGAAAGAAGTTGACAAGAAGGCATATCCCAATTTCTGCCCCTACCATCGGATGTTGGGACATACAATAGAGGGCTTTTTCTTTTTTAAGGATTGGCTCGATCAAAGAAGAAAATATAATAATCCCGAAGGAAAATTTGAAAGAACCTAAAAAAAGGTTATGTAAATATGTTCTCGGCCGAGCAAATTACTTCGATAGATCCGTATTCATAAAAGTTTAGATGGAGTGCAGTTTGGAGCAAATCTTCTACGAAGATACTGGATTAGATTCAGACTGCTTCAGCGTAGGCAACCATTTAAAGTCTACAGCATGTTCAGCCCAAGTTAGAGATTTCACCAGAGAAATCGCCACAACTAGAAGAGGATAAGAACAACGTCGTGAAGACAGATAGCGTGAGGGCTAGGATAGGGGCTCCCTCTGTTAGATTGGTTATCTAAGATTCAGGGAAGAAAATCCTTGAACTTCTAACCATGTATGATTATCTTTTTGCCCCACCAGGGTATTATGAATATAATGATTATGATTTCAGCTACGTTCTAACTGTTTCTAGTGATAACGTAACTAAGTTTACACAGTATAACTCTGATCTCGATTCCAAAACTAATCCTCATATCGTACTTAAGTCTGATGAGCCTATTAAGAAGAATGAAGAAGATGTCAATAATACTAGTCACGACAGCACCGAGAGTGAAGAATTAGTTCTCGAGTGCCACGGTGCACCACTTGCTATTAACTTGGAGCTCTTTAATGAAGAAGAAGAGACACCAAAAATTTTGCTTATAGCATGTTGACCTCACTTTTGGTTGAGGTCTAGTTTCCTCCTTAGTAGCCTACGGTCTAGCCATAGGATTATTCTGTGACTATTCCTAGATGAATAGGAAAAAAACCCTCACTATTAGAATTTCTTAACTTTTCCTAGTTAACTTGAAGTTCCACATCTTGGTCATGACCTCCAGCACTTAGTAGGTCGGATCAACATGGGGGAGCTCAAGGGGCATCTCCATAAGACTAATTGGCCTTAGGGTTGACCCTCAGGGTTGGTCTGGAGCTAGTTCACTCACTTACACTCACTTGCACACCACATCCCACTCACAACCCTGAACCCAAACTTGTTGGTGTTGATCCCTTGATCATTTGGGAGTCATGAAAATGGTCACCTAAACACACTAGCCATAGGCTAAGGTCTAGCAAATACAAATACATGAGGGACCCAAAGTAGAGGATTCCATTGGTCCATAGCTAAAATTGGGTGGTTGGCAATCTAATTTTTACCTAAGTACCCAACTTAGCCTTTACTCCCAAACCTTGAATTTGACCAAAATTTACAAAATTACTCAAACTACCCAAGTTTATTCAAAAATCATTTCAAACCATTTCAAACTACCCAAATTGCCCAAAACCTCCCAAAAATTTTCAAACTTACCAAAATACCCCCCTCGCAAATCTAACAAAATTACAAAAATACCCTTGGTGGCCCAAATATTTTCAAAACCCTCAAAATCATTGAAAATGACTCTAAATTTAATTTGGACCCTTCAATTAAACCTAATTTGACCATTTTGATCAAAAACCTCCAAAGTTGTCCCTAACGACCCAATTTCTCCAAAATCACCACAAATGTCCTTCAATTTCATCCCAATTTTCCCCAATTTCAATTCTAAACTCAAATTTGTCATGCCTATGATCATTTCTAACCAAATACAAGCTTAATTGACCCATTCTTTGAGCTAAATTTTGATCTGAACCAAAACCCCAATTTTCACCACATGATCCAATCTCACCCAATTGAATCCCATAACCCACTCAATTGCCTCAATTTGGATCCGAACCAAGACCCCCAATATTCACCATCAATCCCAAACTCTTCCCAACTTTCCTACTAATCAAATTAAGCCCTTAGTAGGCCTTGATCAAGCCTCAATTCCACCCAATTTCAACCCAAATTCAAAATCCTCAAATTTTGCCCCAATTTAGCCACAAGCCCAAATTCCACCAACCCAAATCCAACCCGACACCCCCAAATTAACTAAAAGGCCAAATTCATCCAAATTGAATTTCCAAATTAACTCAAAATCACAGCAATTTTTCTCTAAAATCACCTTCACTATCATCTAAATCAAAAGACCAAATTCCACCAAATTGAACTTCCATATTAACTCAAAACCACACCAATTCATCTTTAAATTCTCCTTGACAACTATCTACATCAAATTGATCAATCAATTGAGCTAAATAGCATGGTTAGCTCAATTTGCTATTCAAACCCAACTTCAAGCCAACTTGACCCACATGGACCATTTCACCAAATTTAACTTAACCAAGCCAAATTGGCCACCAAAGACCACTAGAGCTGCTAGGTGCACCCTTTGAGAGCTCAATCCAAACACTCTCTAAGAACTCCTAAGCTCAAGCCCACCACTTTCCCTCTCTGGATTCCCTTGTGAGATCTTAATTTTGAGTTCAAAATTAAGGGAAAGCTAAGAAACTTTCTGTCACAGCTCCACACTCCGCCAAACTTCAATTAACTCTCCACACACCTTCTCTTGAGTGAGAGAAGCTGAGTCCCCATAAAAGCCCCATCATAGAGAGCCTCTAACATAGCTTTAAACTAACACCTAAAATCCACTTTGATCAAAATCATTCTTAGACAATCTACCAGGGCCTAGAACTTCATCTGGAGGTTCATTGGATCCAATCAAAGCTGCCACAACCATCTAATTGAGGCCTCCCCTTTCAGACAATGGTATAAAACTTCAACCGTAAAATGAGCTTCTTTTGATTCTCCATACATATTTACTTTACTTCCTACCATATAAGCCATATAGATATACTTGTCTTGAGTACATTAAGGTATAGGAACAAACCCCATGTGATTTGGTTGAGTATAGACAAAGATCATAAGGTTTGCTCATTTGGGGACGATGTACAAATTCCATTCAATCGAGCTGGTATCAGATGGACAGTTGAGAGCGCGCAGGACAAACATTTGGAACAAAAAGGCAAGCCGCGTGGCAGCTGAGATGGCTAGCAGCGTCAAATAGTGGAGCGCCACGTGGAAGTTCAGAGCAAACGAGGTTGAGTTGGCGTCGGATGTTTAAATAAAAAAATATGGATTTTTTTGGATTTATTTAAATGCATGAAATTCAAAAATCCATATCTTTCTCTAGAAAAATCAGAAAGATAGAAGAAAAATACCCACTTGCTCAGAGAAAGAAGAAAATAATGTGGACTAAAAATAAAAATTACTTGACGACTATATGATTTTTTAATGAATTAAATACTCTCTGGAGTATTTTAATTCATTATGGTCAAACATCGTCCATCATGACTTGAAATTTTGAGGGTTTGCTACTCATGACAGAGGCTATGTCCTCTAATTTTATCCATGGTCAAAGGACATCTCTATGCTTCTAACCTTAATTTTTAACCTAAGATGACTATTTTAGCTTATCTTAGTTATATAAATTAAAACACCACTTGGAAAATTATGGGAATAATTTTAGTAGGTTTCTTATGGTCTGAAAAGTTTAGAAAAAATGATATGATGATTTGAATTATTTAGTACATTTTGATAGTTAATGAAATGTTTATATCTTGCTTTAATTTATGTAAATTAAATGATATATAACCATTTATAAAATCAATTCCACACTATACATAAAAATCATGTTTATCCACTGCAAAAATTTAAAAATTATTTGACTAAGTTTGAGCAGTAAAGTTGATATTCTAAGAAAGGATGTATTTTTGTACAAAAGTAATTATATTAATATAAATACATTTGGGAAAATTATGAAAAGCGATTTTCTAAGTTCTATGTGATCAAAGGCACTTAGGAAAAATAAAAGTAAATTTTGAGAAAATACTTAATTTTTGAGCTTTATTTTGAATTTTAAAAAAATTAAAAATAATTAAAAATCCCAAAGCTACCAAAATATTTTATAATGTGCCTAATTATTCCTAGAATCATTAAGAATTCTTTAGGATATTTTCTAATTTTTCTAAGCTAAAAATAATTTTTTGAAAGCTTAAAATGAATTTTTCTTATTTTAACATTAAAATAATTATAATAACTAAATTAAAAATTATAAAAATGCAAAATTTGTTTATTTTACTTCCATGAGCTCAGAGAGGTTTAATAAAAATATAAAAAATAGTTTTTATAAACAAAACTTCTTTTCCACCCAAATTAAATCATAAAAAATTAGAATAATTACAAAGTTTAATTCAAAAAATCCTGAAATTTTGTCTAAGTGTTTCTCTGACCTAAGGGGACCTCTAGTGACTTTCTCACAAATAAAACCTTATTTTTGAATAGTTAAGTAAATTAAAATTTAAAAATACTACTTTATAATTTTAAATTAAATTAAATTTTGAAAACCCATATTTCCTCCTCTTACGTTTTTATTAACCCATGGATAGGACGTTCTAAAAATTCTCAAAGTCATTTGAATTTTGATTAACGAGTTATGAAGTGAAGAACCCCAAAGGCAGAAGAGTAGGTTTAGACTTTGGTGTCTTAATAAAGATTTAGGATTAATTAAAGGGAATATGGGTAATTTTTGATCCTAATGAACAGCTTTGGATGATTGAAATACAATCGGATTAAAAGGTAGGAACTCACTTACCACCTTTTCTATAATGAGAATAAAATTGTAATTCTATTAATTGTCATGACTTGGAAGTCAATCAAAATTAAACGATTCTTAAGTGATGGGTTTGAGTTAGAAAGATAATATTTCATTAATTTTAATCCCATAATTGATGCTAATGTAATATTCCAGTAAGAATGCATGTCATTTAAATTAAAATTATGCTAAGTTACCATTTCACCTACTGTGATTGTTCGGGGCTTGGTAGTGACCTAGGCTTGACATTTAAACTCATTTGATTGAACTTGGAATATAACATTATTGATAATTAACACCTTCTTACACTACAAGACCAATTTTAACTTTGGGAATCAAATCCTTACCTAAATCTGCCTTAGGGGCACACACCCACATATCTCTTAAATGAAATATCAATTGACTAATTGAGTGTCATAGTTTTAGGATAAATAAAAATTCAAGTTTCCTCGCATAATGGGATAACCTTAGCTTAACCAAGGATGATCAGTAAAATATTATGATAAGTTCAAAATGAACTTGAAATTTTTTAAGAAATCTTTAGAGTGATTTATGGTCATGCCCCGAGCAGTTTGAAATCTCTTAAATATTTTGAAAGACGAATTGAACATGCTATATTTTTTTTAGAAAATCATCTAATCTTCCGAGATTAGTAAAGTCATAACTTGGGGTTTCTTAGCCATATCTTCATCTACTCCTGCAATTTAAATTCCTTGAAAAATTATATACATATTGCTAAATCTAACCTTTCAAGTGTAGGAGCGAGAAGAATCACAGGTACGCTTTTAAGTTATTACATTTACTTTTTTGTACCTCTTGTTTTTAGGTTGTATGTTTAAATTCACCCTGCATGTCAAAACCAAAATAAAAAAATTAAATAAGATAAAATTCTCCGCCACAATAGTCCAAATTTATTACAACTCAAAATTTAATCATAAACAAAATAATAAAACAAAAAAATTGCAACTAAATTAAGACGTCTCTATCAGATGATCAGGAATGTCTCGGAGGAGGCAACCTACGGTAGCTAACGAGATTTCCCACAATCTAAATGAAAGTATGGAACTCATTGAGTTGAGTTTAGTAAATTCATTTGGACTAAATGAAACCAAAAGAAAATAGTGGTGCCGGAACGAAGGAATCGTAGGATCCTAACTAATATCACTATAATAAACTTTAATATTCCCCAAAACATTTAAATAACCATGACCTTAGGAAAAACTAGATTTGACATCAAGACTTTACACATTATAAAACTTAAACTGGCCGCGACGAGGAGCTTGGAGCTAGCATTCTGAGCAGCACAATCATCTTCAACAGCAAAGCATGTCTACACCAGCTAAACCATTCCTCAAAATTAAACAACAAGCCATAGGATTTTGAGGTTGTCCGCCTTGTGCGACATATATCCTCAACTAATCTTTAGGACTTTGTATGCCTCTGTTATACAACATAGGCTCTAACTCAGTTTAGGATTCTGAGGTTGTCGTTCGTCACGACTTAAATCCTTACATCTTCAAGGCTATTTGTATGATTTTTTCACATGAATGTAAGCCCTAATTAATAAAGCTGGAAGGATGAAATATTTAAAAATTCCTCTAAATTGAAGTCAAACTATAGGGTAGACTAAGAAGTCACTGAGGTTCTCTTTAGGATCTGTGACATCCCCTAGTTCTTCTTTTTTTGAATTCTAAAATTAAATGTTCCAAATTTGAGTCATTCCCCCTTCAAACCACTTTGTTTGATTTCATTTAAAAGTCCTATTCCTTCAACCTCTTTGAAGACAATATCCCCTGATTTTTATCGAGTTTTCTTAGGCAACTTCGGTTGTCTAAGATGTAATTAACTATGAGGGCTTGCCTTTATAGGAAACTTTATTGGACCCATATTAATATAAACACTATTTAATTTCTCATATTAAATAGGGGAACTTGTCGGCTTATAAAAAAATGATTTTGCAATCCAAACGATTGTCGTATATTTCTTTGTTTATTTGCTCGAGCCTCACCCTCAAGTCTTGTGTTTATCTTTCAAAATAGATACATAGCATAAGGTGCAATGCTCTTTCATCTAAAATTTGAAATATATGGGATCATTTTGATTTCATTTTTTTATAAAAACTATTTATATATATGTAAATTAAAATGCCTTTTCAAAGCGGGCGACAAGATTCCTATTCCGGCGGCCGGCAGCTTCCAACGGGCAACTCCTTGTTGACCTCACTTTTAGTTGAGGTTTAGTTTTTCCTCTTTAGTAGCCTAAGGTCTAGCCATATAACTTTCCTGTTGACTATTCCTATAAAATTAGAAATGGAACCCTCACCTTTAGAAACTCTAAACTCTTCTTTGCTCAACTTGAAGTTCCATATACTGGTCCTAACCTCTAGTACTTTGTAGGTGGGGCCACTATAGGTGAACTCAAGGGGAGTGCCCATAGGATTGCTTGGCCTTAGAGTTGACCTGGGTGTTGGTCGTGAGCTATTACACACACTTTAACTCACCTCCACATTACACTTCTACTCACAACCGTAAACCCAAACTTTCCCAAAACTTTCAAAAAAATAATTTCAAATATCTCCAAGACTAATTTGGACCCATACTTTGAGCATAATTTCAATTCAAGTTAAAAAGCCCCAATTTTGGCCCTATGACTTAATCTCACTAAATTGAATATCATAGCCTATTCAATTTGCCCCAATTTAAATCCTGAACTCTTCACAACACTTCTCCACATCAAATTGAACCATCAATTGGGTCGTAGCTAAACTCTAGCCTAACTTGAACCCAAATGGACCCACCTCAATCTATAGTCCAAACCATTTTTTACTCTTTTGAAGTTTTGTGTGTGGATATTGACCTCTAGAACGTAAGAGGTTGAAACTGACATAAGGGAGACCAAAAGGAGTCCCTATACGACCATTGAGCCATAGGACTGCCTTTTGCATGATTCGCACTTCCGCGCACATAGACTTCGCAGTTCGGATAGTCAGCTCATTTTGTTTTTGCAATTCACATTGCATGCACCGTTATTTGTCAAAAAACTTAAAGAATTTTTTTAAAACAGTCGGCCACGCATCAAAATTTTGCCGAGAATCGAATTTGACGCTTTTTTGACCTAATCGTCGATAAAGTTGTCTGGACGACCCCTGATGACAAAACGGACTGCCACACGTCAGGATTGTCGGAATTACTTAAGAAGGACACCCATTTTGATATGGTTCTGTGCGGGATCAAATTGTGTCCATATCGGCAAAATTTAAATAATGTATTCAATTTAAAATAAAAAAGAGGTGTGAAAAAAAAAAAAGAAAAACCTAATCCTAAATCACTAAATCGCTCGATCTGTTCGCCTCTTCTCCTCTAATTCTCGAATTCGACTTTCGCCCGTGAGCCCTACTCACTGCTCCCTGCTTCCTTCACCCTCACGTGAACCCTAGCAAAGCTCCCTACTTTCGTTGCTGACCAAGGAAAAATATGTTCAGATTTTCATACCTATTTTATATAGTTTTTGATATTATTGCACTTTAAAGAAAGGTATTTTTGATGTTTTGTTGCAGGAATGATGAATTAGGGTCATTGGAGCAAAAAGATGCAAAAAGGAGCGAATTTGGAGCGAAAAGGACCAAAATGTGGAGATTTGAACTAGGGCGCCGACAACGAGCCCAACGGCGTCGACGGCAAGAAATTCCCGAGACTCCATAATTAATTCACTTAGAAGAACCGCCGACGGCGCGCTCGCGGCTGGCCAA
>NW_018218290.1:3674-4335 GCF_001263595.1 Phalaenopsis equestris | reverse complement strand
CTAGAGAGAGTTCCTAGAGATTAGAAAGGTTCCAATGTTGTGAAGAATTTATCAAGAGATTGTAAGCGGGGAGGGAAAGTGAGAGATTTCTTCCTCCTTGCTACTTCAAAGAGGAATTCTATGTGTTGTAAAGAAAGGAAGAGATTCAGAGGAACTTTGAGGAGTGTTCTTGGGGAGAAATTAGAGATAAGTTATTTACTTGTTGTAGTTTGTATGACTTTGATTTTATATATGAATTCCAATTTTTTTTGTGTTTTTCCCATGAGATCTGAGTTATTTTCTGTCTTTCTCCTTGTCTCGAGATTTGTAAAATGGTGATTTGAATTGTTGAAGCCATGAAAATGTTTAAGAATTTCTGATGATCTTTTCACTTCGATATTAATTTACTTTCAATCTGGCCAATTGATTTGTTAAAATATGTTGAGTTTTACAACTAAAGTGAAGATTACATCCAAGATTCAGGGAGGTTAAATCCCTTGGAAGTTGGGTGCAAATAAACAGGGAAATAAAATTATCAGGTGTAGAATTAGAGATTTTAGAGTGACTGACTAAAATCCCCAATTCGGTCCTATCGTTTGGGTGCTAAAGTATAGATGTTAGCCCTCGGGCGAGGGGAACATGGGAGCTCCGAAGTGAGAGTCGGTATCCTCCCAGCCTAGCC
>NW_018218290.1:2682-3303 GCF_001263595.1 Phalaenopsis equestris | reverse complement strand
ACTCCCTGTGGAATCGATATCTAGGACTCCATTAGAGCCCTATATTACTTGAGTGATATGTATACTTTCATTGATAAGTGTGACTTTACAATTATTGAATATTTATTACATCCATATTTATCTTGTATTTTAAGCATATAAAAAGTCGTTGTCAAGTTTTTGGCGTTGTTGCCGGGTTATGATTGAGTGATTTAGTGATTGAGTGAGTGCGTCAAATCACGATCAGAGTAACGAACAAATTAGGATTATTAGAAAACTTTTACTTGAATTGCAACTTATTTTTATTTTTAGTTAATTATATTACTGAGTACTGATTTCAAATTGTCTGCGTAAATTTGGACCTAAAAATCTTATAACCTACGATTCAGAATTAGAACGCATTGTTAAAAGGATTAAAAAATTAAGAAGAGAACCTAAAAATTCTGATACAATGGAAGAACAATCAAGGAATAGAGAATGAACACCAACCTAGACCCCTAAGATATTATGCAAATCCTACAGCAGATGAAATTCACTTATCTATCCAAAATCCTGATGTAGCTACTAATTCATTTGAGCTTAAACCTACTATTATCCAAAGGGTACAGAACAATAAATTTGGAGGTACACCAAATGAAGATC
>NW_018218290.1:2285-2558 GCF_001263595.1 Phalaenopsis equestris | reverse complement strand
ATCGTTCTGTCAGATTGATGGAGAGTCAATATATGAAGCTTGGGAGAGATTTAAAGATCTTCTTAGGAAGTGCCCTCATCATTCGTTACCAGATTGGTTGATAAATCAAACTTTTTTAATATGGATTAGTAGGATCTCTTAGATTGATTATAGATGATGCGACTGATGGTTCTTTAATGTCAAAACCTTTTAATGAGGCTTATTCATTAATAGAAGAGATGACTACCAACAATTTTCAATGGCCCTCTGAGCGGGTAAATCCTAAAAGAATAG
>NW_018218290.1:1067-1990 GCF_001263595.1 Phalaenopsis equestris | reverse complement strand
AAATTCATCCAACCAAGGAAATGTTAACTATAGACCTTCTTATCCTCCAAGATTTAATAGTAATACTCAAATTAAGGAGAATAAGTTATCTATGGAAGAATTGATATTAAACATGGGTCAACAATTACAGAATCAAGGAAATCAATTACAAATTAAAGGAAATCAATTACAAAATCAAGGAACTGCTACTAAGAATATTGAAAACCAATTAGGGCATACCGCTATTGCACTTAGTAACCGAACATTAGGAACTTTTCCTAATACCGTGGAACCAAATCTTAAAGACCGAGGAAATGAACAAATCAAAGCGATACAATTACAAAGTGGAAAAGAATTGGAAATAAGGGTGCAAAAAGAAACAGAAACTGAAAAAGAGAAAGTGGATACCAAAAAAGAGAAGGATCATGAATACCCAGATTTAGAGTATCTCGATTTCCACCATTGAAATTTCCTGTGGAGAAACCTCCACCACCGTTTCCTCAAAGACTGAAGCAACACAAAAAGAATAAAAAAATTTCCAAATTCTTAAAAGTTCTTAAGAAATTAACAGTAAACATTCCCTTCATAGAAGCTTTAGAGCAAATGCCCAATTATGTGAAATTTATGAAAGATATTCTGAACAAAAAATGGAAGTTCACAGATAATGAAACTGTTGCACTTAGCGAAGAGTGTAGGGCAATTATTCAGAAAAAACTTCCTGAAAAATTAAAAGATCCTGGAATTTTCACTATAATATGTGCTATCGGTGAAAAATTTTATGGAAGAGCTTTATGTGATTTGGGAGCCAACATTAATCTTATGCCTCTATCAATTTTCAAAAGATTAGGATTAGGAGAAGTCTCACCTACTTCTGTAACTCTACAGTTAGCAGAACGTTCAGTTACATATCCTAAGGGAGTTATAGAAGATGTGTTAGTAAAAGT
>NW_018218290.1:0-787 GCF_001263595.1 Phalaenopsis equestris | reverse complement strand
TTTTAAAGAAGAAGAACATTTTGTAGAGAAGGAATAATTTGAAAAGAATGACGAAGTTATTTTGGGCGAATTAAAAAATGAAGAATTGATTATGTGCAAGAAAGATTTGAGATGTTAGATATTACGAAAAATGCTGATAAAAATCTATTTCCACCTATTATAAAATCACCTGAACTTGAGTTGAAAGTATTGCCTAGCCAGTTGAAGTATGTGTTTTTAGGAGACTCATCTTCATCTACATTACCTGTTATTATATCTTCAGAATTAAATGATCTGCAAGAGCAAAGACTATTAGATACATTGAAAAGATATAAGAAAGCTTTTGGTTGGACCTTAGCTGATATTAAGGGAATCAGTCCTTCAATCGGTATGCACAGAATTATATTAGATGAACAGTATAAACCAAGGGTTGATCCACAAAGTAGATTAAATCCGATGATGAAAGAAGTAGTTAAGAAGGAAATTTTGAAAAGGTTAAACACTGGAATTATATATCTTATTTCAGATAGTGTGTGGGTAAGTCCAATTCATTGTGTTCCTAAGAAAGGAGGAGTGACTGTTGAAACAAAAGAAAATATTAAATTAATACCTATCAGACAAGTTATTGGGTGGCGTATTTGCATTGATTATAGAAAATTAAACACTGCCACCAGGAAAGATCACTTCCCTTTACCATTATTAGATGAAATAGTGGATAGACTTGTTGGGCACAAATATTTTTATTTTTTTAGATGGATATGCCAGTTACGATAAAATTCTTATTTCTCCTGAGGATCAAGAAAAGATA
>NW_018218289.1:7583-9115 GCF_001263595.1 Phalaenopsis equestris | reverse complement strand
TCATTTCTGCAAAACTATTACTGACGATGAGGATCAGTAAAGTTAATAAGGAAAGTGCGATTATGAATTACTGCATCCAAATGAGACTGCCAATCGATATTGGATCAATAATTGTGAAGTCTGTTTTGGGCCTGATCGTTCATGGATCAACTTATGGGCTTTGACATCCTTCAACAATTTTCTTACTTTGCAGTCAGTTCCAAGCATCTTATGAGAACTGGGAAAAGGTACTTCTACCTTGGAAGCCTTTGGACCCAACTGAAAGATTCTCAACCAATGAAGATGAAAATGATATGACTATTATTGTGGATCAATCATCTCAGAATTTATTCAGCCTCTAGTTTTGGACAAGACACTAGTGATCCTGCGCAGAATCAAAAAATTGGAGAAAGAGGTACAAAATGTTATGAATGCAATTAACAATATCTCTAATTTTTTTGATCATCTAGACTGGTGGATGAAAGAACATTTTGATCACTCTGGACATATCGAAGGAAGTTTGATATGATTGATGAGAAAGATGAAATTAATATAAGAGGACTCTACTAAAGAATTTCCAAATTGACACTTCTATAACCTCTTCGTTCATGTTCAATCAATGGGTGATCTCAGAGGAGAATCTAGCACTGAATCAGAAGAGTAGTAGATTTACCTTGCTGCCTGTATGTCTATGTGTGCAATTTGGTTTGAACGTTGTGTTTGTTTTGCTTTAGAATGTTACTGTTAGATCTCTGTATAGTTGAGATTGAGCATAAGATATTTGTTTTTAGTGTTTTGAGTGTTGTGGCTTGGATTGCGACGCTGAATTGATGTATTAAAATTGAGAAAATACCAAACTTAGGTGTGTAGTGTAATGTAAATTGTAACCCTTGGAATTTATATATAATTGTGATTTTTTATGTTGTGAATGTTTATTTGTGTTAGTACATCATTTAATCACTTAAAAATTATGTTTAATCACTTAAAATTATGTCTATAATGATTGAACAGATGTTGTTAAGGCTTGAAATTGATAGAAAACGCAAAAATCTAAAAATTAAACCAATTCAATAGAGCTCGCCGACAATGCCCTCGACGCCGCCGACTGCGAAATTTTTCCAAGACTTAGGACATTAATTCAATAGAGCTCGCTGACGGTGCCGAATACCTCGCTGATGGCGAGATCCAAAAAAAACAACTTTAACCACAATTTTGACCAGTCAACCGCCACTATTCATCATCCTCTTCCTCTTAAAAATGAAAGTTTCGATCTAGGGCTTGAAGATCTTGGATTTGGGGGTGATTTCAAAGCATTTAGACACCGGATTTGATCATCTCTTGGTAAGAACTTCACTCCAAACTAAAAATATTTTATTTTCACCATGAATTTCTTCCACATTGAGAAGATCTAAAAAATTTGAGAATGTGAAAAAAAATATTGGGAAGAAATTCATGGAATTTAGTGTTGAACTCTTAGAATTACTTTTTGAAGCCATTATTTTCATATTTGAAGTATATTTTAGAATTTTTCTATAATTTTGATTAGATTGAAA
>NW_018218289.1:6055-7499 GCF_001263595.1 Phalaenopsis equestris | reverse complement strand
TTTGACGAGTCTCGCTTCATCAATGCGAAGGCTCAATCGAGGTTTACTTCAGTATTTGAAGGAAAGAAATGTATACAAGATCGAGTTTTTGAGAGTCCGGGAAGAGAAATTGAATGAGTTATTACCGAGCGGAGGTGGGAAAACTTCTGTTACACCACCAATAAGGCTGCTACAAATATTGTGAAAGAGTTTTATGCCAATGTGTTCTATTCTGAGGACAGAATCGTTCAAGTGCGGGAATTCTCTATTGAATTTAATGCCGCCCTCATTAACTTTTTTTATGAAGTCCCAGACTCTTATAGCTATCATTATGAAACCTTCAGTATAATGAAAGGCCCATTGAATGATGTTATCAAATTTCTCACTGACGGGAAAGGAACATGGAAGATAAAGCAACGAGAACGGGTAAATTTTTCTGCTTCCATGTTGAATGCCACATCTAAAGCGTGACACTATTTTATTTCCTCTACTCTGTTACTGACCTATCACCATAGTGAGGTAATAAGATATAGAGGTATTCTGAATTTTTGGATTCAGAATAACAGAAATATAAATGTGGGGAGAATATTTTTAAGAATCTATTGACCACGACAAGGAGTGAAACAAGTAGAGGCCTAGGACATCCTGGCCTTATTTATGCACTTTGCCAACTTTTTGGAGTAGAAGCTAGAGATGATGAGGAATGGGTTACCCAATGAAGCCCATTAGTGAGGCTAATTTGAAGACTTATGAATCCCATGAAAAATGGAGAACTGGGAGTAGGAGTTAAGAACCTTCTACTAGTAGAGATATCCTCTCTACTGACCTTCCACCTTCTAGTTTTAGTTTCCCTACCCTGACTGATTTAATGAATGAGTTGACCTTGCAGTGAAAGAGTATAGAGTTAATAAATGAAAGGATTAAGGGTTTAGAACATAGACATGATTATCATAGTGAGTACCTATAGAGGCATTCGGACTGCATTCGGTCTTTGAGATAGCTTACTACGAAGCTCAGGCCTGGCACTACAAAGGCGAGTCTGATATTACTTTTCCTGAATGCCCCCGATATATTTACCCAAAGAGGAAATCAGAGGAGAAAACACAAGATTTAGGGAAGGGGATTTGTAGGAGGTAGGTTCTTTTGTTATGGCGTGAGATGGGATGGAAGCCAGAGAGGAAGGGGCGCAGATTGGTTTGCCAACGGGAAGGGGCAAGAGGCATGAGTGAGTGAAAGCTTAGAGATTTAGGTTTGATAGTAATTGATGTACTTTTACTTTTTTTTTGTAATTTTTTTAATAGAAATAGATGTTTGTGTGAATGTACCTTCATTTTTATTGTTATGTTGTAATTGGATAATTTTTAATTATTGTTATAATTGTTTGGTGTGGTAGTTGAAATTTGTTAATTTGTAATGTGATGTAATTTTTATTTTGCATTTTAATTGTAATTGTTTTGTTTAGTAT
>NW_018218289.1:4578-5673 GCF_001263595.1 Phalaenopsis equestris | reverse complement strand
AGGTAAGGGAATGCTTTGAGTTTCAAATTTAGGAAAAGAAAGGTGATGTTCAAAATCATTAAAGGCTATCCAGATATAGTAATCCTCACTTGAAAAAGGAAAAAGAAAGGATTGAAAATAATCCAAATGAAAAAAAGAGAAAAGAAAGAAAGGAAAAAATATGGAAGTGAGGAGAAGCTTGAGGATATGCCTAATTAAAAATTGGCTTCATTGGACCTACCTAAAGGGAAAACTTAAATACATTCTTGAACTTATATTTATAGATTAGATCTTTTACTAGTAGTGTTCTCATGAAGTTCCTATCATTTGAATATTCTAAGTGACTTAATATTACAACATATAGTCATTCTTGAAATGAATAGAAGACTGGAACTCTTAAACTTGATGACTAGATAATCTTCTAGTTACAGAGTTAATTTTATTTCTTGAATTTTTCCTAAAAATATCACTATGGTATTTACTTAAATCAAACTTATAGTTTTTTGAATTAAAATTTTACTACAATAGATCATAACTTTTATATAGTACTAAAATTACTTGAGGACAAGTAATAGTTAAGTTTGGTCGATTTTGACCAAAGGAAAATATGTTAAGATTTTCATAGCTATTTTACACTATTTTTTATGATATTGCACTTTAAAGAAAGGTATTTTTGATGTTTTGTTTTAGTTATGATGAATTATGGTCATTGGAGCAAAAAGATGCAAGAAGGAGCGAATTTGGAGTGAAAAGGACCAAAATATGAAGAATTGAACTAGGGCGCCGAAGGCGAGCCCAACGGCGCCGACGCTGAGATTTTCTCGAGAATCCAAATAAATATTTTAGAAGGCCCGTCGACGGCGACCCCGAGGCCGCCGACGGCGAGATTGGCGGTTAATTCAAAAGGTGCATTGAATGTCGACGATTTTTTAAGGGATGCTTAGGCAAATCTTGGAAAAACTCTTCTACAACTTTAAAAGAAGATTTTGGCCAAAAATTGAGAGGGGGTGGCAGGAGTTGCAAGTGTTGGGAGAGTGTGGAGAGTGTAGAGAGTTTAATTTATGGTTAGATTGTGAGGAATTCTTCAAGAGATTGTAAGAGTGGAGGGAAAGTGAG
>NW_018218289.1:0-4333 GCF_001263595.1 Phalaenopsis equestris | reverse complement strand
AATTGGAGATTTTAGAGTGACAGACTAAAATCCTCAATTCGGTCCTATCGTTTGGGTGTTGAAGTGTAGATGTTAGCCCTCAGGCGAGGGGAACGTGGGAGCTCCGAAGTGAGAGCTGGTATCCTCCCAACCTAGTCGCAGATTCAGTAACCAAGCATAGGTTAGTCAATGTTCTTTATGTCTGGACCAAAGAGTAAAGAATAGGTATGCTCCTATTTGGCACAATCCAATTTGAACTGATTCACTTTATCTATTCACTATAATTTCATTACAAGGAGAATGATGTTTTCTTATATATTGAATTTCACATTAGAAACTTATTAGTAGAATTAGTTATTTAAGAGTTATTAAAATTACATATTTATTTTAATTGTCTATTAGTGACAGATAAGCAATTTGAATTATATTGTTGTGATTAAGTATTGATTTTCTAAAATCTTAGTTCGTAGCCTCTAATATTACTCCCTGTGGGATCGATATCTAGGACTCCATTAGAGCTCTGTATTACTTGAGCGATACAAATACTTGCATTGATTAGTGTGACTTTACCATTATTGAATAATTTATATATACATCTTTATCGAATATATATTCGTTGTCAAGTTTTTGGTGTCGTTATTGAGGAATTAAATCTTCAAGCAGCAGTATTAAATACTTGTATTTTTAAGCATTTATAAAGTCGTTGTCACTGGGCGTATAAATTTGTGTTCAAACCTAATCATATTTTACAAATTGGGTGCTTTTTTTATTTAACTTGTACTTGGAAGAAGTTATGTTTTATTGTGCCTTTAGTAATATTCTTATTGCATTGTGTTTTATTGCAAAGTTGATCATATGAAGGAGTAATATGAAGTTCATGTTTTAGATATGCCCCTACAAATGAACTGAGTGATATAAAGTTCTATTTCATGTAAAGCATATTTTGCAAGTTGGGTGGAATTTGAAGAGCATGTATTTGCTTATAAGCAGTTATGTTTCCTTTAAGCAGTTCTGCTTCCTGTTTTTTCCTTAAAGCAGCTCTGCTTGACATGGTCGAATGTCTGTTTAACATCATATGTGGTTCATACCCAATCTGTCGGATTCTGCCAGCTGCATGGAATGCATTATCTTACTTTATGAAGAGGAAATAATTATAATTTGTATAATTTTCTTATATTGTATGTATGTATGTTGTATGTATTACAAAAGGATGGAATGTATGAAGATGCCCCAACAAATTTTTTTGAAGTTCCTTTATCGGTTGGTTATGGCAAGGAGTCATTGTTGATTGGAAGCTATGTAACTTTTTTTTATTGCCTCAATAAAGATGTTTGAATCCTTTCTCGTGGATGTAAGTCACTTCGACCGAACCACATAAATTTGTTGTGTTTTTTAAATACTTGTTCTATACTATCTCTGGTCATGGTGCAGCTTGGATAACATTTTTGTTGATGTTAAATTGCTCTGTGAATGTGCTCATTTATAAAATATGGATGTATCTGAATTATGTCTTTCAGTGGTTGGATAGTTCCATTTTGGCACCTTCTGATCTCAATTTTGTGGGTTTCCGTGTTCTGTATTATTTCATATGTGACGCTTCACTCTTCAAAGAGTAATCATAAGTTTATGTGTTTCTGGAAAGTCTTTCAATTTCCACTAAGGTTCGACAATGAGTTCGAGTATTTTGAATGAAATGATTAGTTGTACGTGGAAAGTCTTTCAATTTCCACTAAGGTTCGACAATGAGCTCGAGTATTTTGAATGAAATGATTAGTTGTACTATTTCATTTTATACAAACAATATTTCACTATTATTTCATCTGTTGTTGCAATCAGGAAAGCATGAGCTCCAGAATTTCCGGGACATCCCGACGACTGGTCTGTCACTGTGGCCTCCAAACTTCCCTATTGACGTCGCATCAACCACACAACTATGAAAGAAATTTCTATAGATACCCGCGGAGCATCCCAGAACAGTGTCGCTTCTTCCATTGGGGGGGCAGACGGTCCGGCAAACTCACCTGAAGACAATGATCAGGAATGGAGAGCATCACTCGAAGAAAGTCTAGCACGAGAGCTACATTGTCTCAATGTTAAAAATAATACAATCATCTTATTAGTTGTCATTCTCATTGTTTTAGACTTCTTTTTTGCTTTCTTGAATGTCACTGTGACGTGAGATGTGTACCTGTAATTTTGAACTCTTTGTAATTGAAGTTTATCCTTAAAAATCATATGTTTATGGTTTTCGGGGCTCAATGTTAAGTTGTGGTGTATCTGAATATTTTGTTTTGTTTAGAAATGAATTTCGGCATATGGAGTTTCATAAATCTGGCTTTTGCAGTCTTTTTAAAAACAATTTTATCAAACAGGAGCAGTATGGTCATTTTTCCTCAAACAGTTTACACACAGCTGCACCAAACAGACAGTCAACTTCCCAGCAGCTGCTTCCCACAACAACTTCTGCTTCCTGGAGCAGCGCAGCTGCAGCTGCCCCAAACAGACCCTTAAGGTGCGATTGTTTCCTCTATGACTGTACGAAATTTCAGTTCCAATGCATTTTGTTGAAAATCAGTTGTTAATAAGCTGGTATTTCAGAAACAGTTGGTATGTTTTAAAAACGCATTTTTAAAAGTGTTGCATGTGGACTAATGAATGTAATACCCTTTACTATAAATTACATTGATAACATAGGCATTTTCAGTATACATAATTCTCCTTTTTTTAATTGTGATACCAAAATAAGCAAAAATACACAAGTAAAGTCTATAAATTAATTTAATAAATAAAGTGAAGGATAGATATTACAAAAAATCATTCTAATTATGAAAATTGACATATTTTTGGAATAAATCCAATAATTCATACTCTTAAGTTATTTTCACTCCCAACACCTTTAATATGAAAATAATTAAGATGAATGTTAACCAAAATTTCCCCCTCAAAAAAACCATACAAAGATGACTTCAACTTAATATCTTCAACATTTGGTACATCACAACCAAATATATAAGTTTGCTTACCAATAAATTCCATAGCAATACAATTTGTCTTCCAAAATAGAACATCATCAAAACAAATCTAACGCTAACAACAATAATAACAATGCTACAATCACAAAGTTAAACAAGAGCAAGGTCTTCCCAAGAAATTTCAAGTCTTCGAGATTCTTCTTCACCACATCATCAAATGCATTTCTATCTTCATCACCTCGCTCCAACTACAATGAGAAATTGTTGAGCAAAGTAACAAAAAAAGGTGCAATATTCTTGAAATTTATAATTAGATTATATTTATAAATCGACGTAAGTAGGAATTTGGCATACATACCTCAAAATTCTCAAGTATAATTATATATATTGAACACTTAAGGATTCATATGTTCATGCACAACAATCAGGTCTTTAACATCTCATCAAAAAAACAACCATCATTATGTTTTTACATATATGAATGCTTCCAGCCTTCACAACTGAAAAACATATATGGTTCTATCAAACTGAAACAATGGTGAATGGTTTCATATTTTACCCACGGAGGGTAGAGTTCCATGTATGATTGCCTCTACCCTTCCATCCCTACATGGACGTGCATAGATAAATATATGGATGAGTTGAATTGATGCTAAGCCATTTGCATTATTCAAGAAACCCATTTTTCCTATAATGATCATAAATTGCCTTGAGTGGAGCTACATGTAATCAATAAAATGTTTTGTTAAGTTCTAATATGATAATACATAAACAACATCCAAAATAAAGTAAATACTTTAATTCCAATGTGCCAAATTAGGTAGCTATGATATATGAATGCAATTGAACAATCACAAAACTTCTAATATGACAATACATAAACATCCAAAATAAAGTAAATATTTTGATAACAATTTGCCACATTAGGTAGCTATGATATATGAATGCAATTGAAAAAGATTAGGTATTAAAAGAATCTTGCAAAAAATAGAACATTAGGATGAACAAGCCCGAAACATGAAAAAGAAGCTTAGAATAATTTTTTTTTTGGTAAACAGCCTTCCTTTCATTCATAGTATTTATCATCTTGATCTGAATTTTAATGAGTGCTCTACCCTAAACAAAATAATAATACTAATTTAACTTATTTTCCCTCTAAAGAAGCTTAAGAAATTAATGCTCTAACAAACTTCTCAAACTCTTTTTCAAACAAAAAAAAAACTTCATGATGCATAACAAGAAATTCCAAACAAACAATAAAAATATGATGAGAAAGACATACAATAGCGAAAAATCATAAATTGTAAGTGATAGCTAAATCAATATTAACTTATAACATTCAGGCACATGAAGGAATTTAACAAATTTGACCATGTTAATGA
>NW_018218288.1:10194-10953 GCF_001263595.1 Phalaenopsis equestris | reverse complement strand
GAAGGATGTCAAACCATGGTTAATTAGATGGATACATTTGATGCAATAATTTGATCTTGTCATTATTGATAGAAAGGGAACTAATAATCAAATTGTTGATTATTTGTCGAGATTAGAAAAACATGAATTATCTAACACCGAAAATGAAATTACAGACAGTTTCCCTAATGAACAACTTTATAATATTAATGAGTGGAAAATACCATTGTATGCTGATATTGTTAATTATATTGTAAGTGATATTTTGTCACCTATGCTGACATTGCAAAAACAAAGAAAATTCGTTCATGATGTGAAAGCATATTTTGGGATGAGCTTTATTTATACAAATAATGTAAGGATCTTATTATGATAAAATGTGTACCTTATGAAGAAACTGGTCTAATCATTCAGAAATGTCATGATTTTGAATTTGGAGGACATTTTAGGATTGATAAAACTGCTTATAAAATTTTACAAGTTGGATTCTATTGGCCTACTATCTTTAGAGATGTTACAGATACATAAAAACTTGTGATCAATTCCAACGAGAAGGCAATATATCTAAAAGAAATGAAATGTCTCTGAATTTCATGTTAGAAGTTGAGATCTTTTATTTTTGGGGATTAGGTTTCTTGGGACCATTTATTCATTCATTTGGGAACTTATACATATTAATTGTAGTAGACTACGTTTCAAAGTGGATTGAAGCACAAGTTTTACCTCATTGTGATGCTAAAAGTGTTTCAAGATTTTTAATTAAAAATATTTTCACTAGAT
>NW_018218288.1:9845-10101 GCF_001263595.1 Phalaenopsis equestris | reverse complement strand
ATAGAATCTTCATAGAATCTCTACTGCCTATCACCCTTAAACCAGTGGGTTAGCTGAAGTTTCTAATAGAGAGATTAAACAAATACTTGAGAAAACTGTAAATAAAAGACTGTAAACCTTAGTAGAATAGATTGGTCTACTAGATTGGATATCGCATTATGGGCATACAAGACTGTAATTGGAATGACTCTTTACAGACTGATTTTTGGAAAGACTTGTCACTTACCAGTAGAATTGGAGCATAAAGCATATTGGG
>NW_018218288.1:8592-9536 GCF_001263595.1 Phalaenopsis equestris | reverse complement strand
CTTTATGGGAGGCAACCCATAGTTATCTTTATTTTTATTGCAATTATAGTGTTTTTATTTGAAATTATCGTTAGTTTGTGATAGTATTGAACTCTACTACTCATATTTACCCTTGAATCATCAAAAAAATTGGATCCATAAAAAAAATTGGAACGCATTAGGACCAGAGCAAAACTATGTGATTTTTGCCTTGGGCACCGACGGTGCCCTAGACGCCGCCGATGGCGGGTTTTTTTTCAAGAATCCATGCAATTAAATTCTAAAGGCTCGCCGGATGGCGAGACTGGCGGGATGACGGTTTCTGGAGTTCGAATGGACAATTTTTGGTGGTTTTAGGCGAGAGTTACTCCTTTTAAACTTCAAAATTTGATTCCTAAGTTCGTATTTACCCCAAAACAAAGTGAAACTCCACTAAATTCATCCCTATGGTGTCCAATTTCCCTGAAAACCATAAATTGTGAGTGTTTAATTAGAGAAAGTTCATTAGTGTTGAGGCGTAGTGAATCTTCAACAAAGTGAATCTTCAACAAAGTGACAAAGTGCTGACAAAGAAGAGATTGATCAAGAAAAGAGGATTTGTGAATAGAGGATTGAATAATCCATCGACGAAAATTGAAGAGATGATTGTAAGAGGAAGATGGGAAATGTTGTGCTACACTACAGTTGCCGTAGTTGTTCCTGAGGTGAAGGAATTTTACGCTAATTTGCATAAAATCAACCAGGGAGTTGTTTATGTTCGAGGTAGATGGATAAATTTTACTCCTGCATGGATTAATGAGTTATACATGATCGAGAATGTTCCTGTCTGCCATTATTCCAACTTTGTTCTGACAAGAAACCTGATGAATGAGATCTACCAATTTTTAACGGATGAAACTGAAGACTGGGAAATGAGAGAAAACGGGTATGTTAGTTTTTCTGTGACACTTCTAAACCCCATTTCA
>NW_018218288.1:7081-8430 GCF_001263595.1 Phalaenopsis equestris | reverse complement strand
CATCCTTCCACAATTTTCTCACTTTGCAGTCAGTTCCAAATATCTTATAAAAATTGGGAAAGGTACTTCTAACTTGGAAGCCTTTTGACCCAACTGAGAGATTCCCAGCCAATGAAGATGAAAATGATATGACTATTATTGTGGATCAATCATTTCAGAATTCAATGCCTATTCAACCTTTAGTTCCGGACAAGACAGTAGTGATCCTGCACAGAATCAAGAAATTGGAGAAAGAGGTACAAAATGTTATGAATGCAATTAACAATATCTCTGATTTTTTCGATGATCTCGACTGGAGGATGAAAGAACATTTTGATCACTCTGGGCATATTGAAGATAGTTTGATACGATTGATGAGAAAGAAGAAATTGATAGAAGAGGACTCTACAGAAGAATTTCTATACCGACCCTTCTATAACCTCTTCGTTCATGTTCAATCAATGGGTGATCTCAGCGGAGAATCAAGCATTGAATCTGAAGAGTAGTTGATTTACCTTGCTACCTGTATGTCTATGTGTGTAATTTGATTTGAACTTTGTGTTTGCTTTGCTTTAGAATTTTGCTTTTTTATCTCTGTATAGTTGAGATTTAGCATAGAATGTTTATTTTCAATGTTTTGAGTGTTGTGGGCTGAATTGATGTATTAAGGTTGAGAAAATACAAAACTTAGGTGTGTCGTATAACGTGTATTGTAACCCTTGGAATTTATATATGATTGTGATGTTTTGTGTTATGAATGTTTATTTGTGTTAGTACATCATTTAATCACTTCAAAATTATGTCTATAATGATTGAACGGATGTCGTTGAGGCTTGAAATTGATCGAAATCGCAAAAATCTAGAAATTAAACCAATTCAATAGAGCTCACTGACGGCGCTCTCGACGGCGCCAACGACGGACTTTTCCCGAGACTTAGGATATTAATTCAATAGAGCTCGCTGAAGGCGCCGAAGACCCCACCGATGGTGAGATCCCAAAAAAACACCTTTAACCATAATTTTGACCAGTCAACCGCAACTATTCATCATCCCCTTCCTCTTAAAAATGAAAGTTTCAATCTAGGGCTTGAAGATCTTTGATTTGGGGGCAATTTCAAAGCATTTAGACATCGGATTTGATCATCTCTTGGTAAGAGCTTCACTCCAAACTAAAAATATTTGATTTTCACCATGAATTTCTTCCACATTGAGAAGATCTAAAAATTTTGAGAATGTGAAGAAAATATTGGGAAGAAATTCATGAAATTTATTTTTGAACTCTTAGAATCACTCTTGGAAGCCATTATTTGCATATTTGAAGTATATTTTGGAATTTTTCTATAGTTGTGATTAGATTGAAATGGCTTCAC
>NW_018218288.1:3826-6660 GCF_001263595.1 Phalaenopsis equestris | reverse complement strand
GATGTGATCAACTTTCTCACTGATGGAAAAGGGACGTGGAAGATAAAGCAATGAGAACGGGTAAGTTTTTCTGCTTCCATGTTGAATGCCACATCTAAAGCGTGACACTATTTTATTTTCTCTACTCTGTTACCTACCTATCACCATAGTGAGGTAACAAGAGATAGAGCTATTTTGAATTTTTGTATTCAGAATAATAGAAATATAAATGTGGGGAGAATCATTTTTAAGAATATATTGACCACGGAAAGGAGTGAAACAAGTGGAGGTCTGGGACATCCTTGCCTTATTTATGCACTTTGCCAACTTTCTGGAGTGGAAACTAGAGATAATGAAGAATGGTTTTACCCTATGAAGCCCATTAGTAAAGCTAATTTGAAGACATATGAATCCCATGAAAAATGGAGAACTGAGAGAAGAAGTCAAGAATCTTTTACTAGTAGAGATATCTCCTCTACTAGTTATGACCTTCCTTCTTCTAGTTCCCCTACCCTGACTTATTTAATGAATGAGTTGACCTTGCAGCGAAAGAGTATAGAGCTAATAAATGAAAGAATTAGGGGTTTAGAACGAAGATATGATTATGACAGGGAGTACCTACATAGGCATTCAGACTTTGAGATAGCTTACTATGAAGCTCAGGCCTGGCACTATAGAGGTGAGCCTGATGTTACTTTTCCTTAATGTCCTCGATATACTCAGTATTAGCCCAATCCACCTGCTGACCAAGGAGACGAGATATAGTTTGGGATTTTGACATATGATAGTAGTTGATGTACTCTTACTTTTATTTTTGTAATTTTTTGTAATAGAGATAGATGTTTGTGTGTTTGTACTTCATTTTTATTTTTATTTTGCAAATGGATAATTTTTAATTATTATTATAATTGTTTGGTGTGGTAGTTGAAATTTGTTAAATTATAATGTGATGTGATTTTTATTTTGCATTTTAATTGTAATTGTTTATTTTTGTTTAGTATTGTGGATGTGTTAGTGAAGTACTGTGTTGTATAATGTTTTGTTTTGTACTTATTTCAAAATTTCATTACCTAGAAAATTCTCTAATGAATTCTATATATAGAAAGATCCTAATGTTACGGACAAGGTGAAGTAGAAATTTTAAGAAGGACTGCAAAAATTTCATAATGATGAAAATGCCTAAAATATTTAAATATGATTTATATTTAGAATTTTTCTTTCCACCTGTATCATTTGATATTGAAAAATTTAAGTTTGGGGGAGGGAAGAAAAAGAATAACTACTAGAAGTTCTCAATTTAAATATTTTTAAAAATTATTAATATGATTTTATGTAGTGAATTTAATTCAGAGAACTATATTTTGTAGATATTTAAATATTATGGTAGATTTAATGGAATATTATTGTAATGAAAATTAATTTTGTAGATTAAGATCTTTAGTATAAGAGAATAAGACTATAATTAACTATTTAAAGTAAATAAAATTATATTTTGAAGTATTAAGAATCTTGGAAATTCATTTGATAAGAAAAGATTGGGGCTCAATAATGTAAAAGCTATGAAATATTTATAAGGCAAATGAATGCTTTGAGTTTCAAATTTAAAGAAAGAAAAAAAATATAAAAGTGAGGAGAAGCTTAAGGAGATGTCTAATCAAAAATTGGCTTCACTGGACCTACCTAAAGGGAAAACTTAAATACATTCCTGAACTTATATTTATGGATTAGCATCTTTACTAGTAGTGTTCGCATAAAGTCCTATCATTTGAATATTCTAAGTGACTTGATATTACAACATATAGTCATTCTTGAAATGAATAGAAAACTAAAACTCTTAAACTTGATGACTAGATAATCTTGTACCTACAGAGTTAATTTAATTACTTGATTTTTTTCTGAAAATCTCACTATGGTATTTACTTAAATCAAACTTATAGTATTTCTGAATTAAAATCTTACTACAATAGATCATAACTTTTATGTAGTACTAAAATTACTTGAGGACAAGTAATGGTTAAGTTTGGGGGATTTTGACCAAAGAAAAATATGTTGAGATTTTCATACCTATTTTATATTGATTTTGGTGATATTGCACTTTAAAGAAAGGTATTTTTGATGTTTTGTTGAAGGTATGATGAATTATGGCCATTGAAGCAAAAAGATGCAAAAATGAGCGAATTTGGAGCGAAAAAGACAAAAATATGAAGATTTGAACTAGGGCACAGACGGTGAGCCCAACGACGCTGACGACGAGAATTTCCCAAGAGTACAGATCAAATATTTTAGAAGGCCCGCCGACGGCGCCCTTTAGGCCGCCGACGGTGAGATCTGAGGTTATTTCAAAAGGTGCATTGAATGTGGATGAATTTTGGAGGGATGCTTAAGCAACTCTTAGGAAAACTCTTCTACAACTTTAAAAGAAGATTGTAGCCGAAAATGGAGACTTTTTTGGGTGGCTCCTAGGTAGTGTTAAGTGTTGAGAGAGTGTAGAGAGTTTAATTTAGAGTTAGATTGTGAGGAATTCTTCGAGAGAGTGTAAGAGTTGAGGGAAAGTGAAAGATTTCTTCCTCCTTGCCACTTCAAAAAAAAATTTTGTGTGCTGTAAAGAAATGAAGAGATTCAGAGAAACTTTGAGGAGTTTTCTTGAGGAGAGATAAGTGATAAGTGTTATTTACTTGTTGTAGTTTGTATAACTTTACTTTTATATATAAATTCCGAGTTTTGTCGTACCTTCCCCATGAGTTCTGAGTAGTTCTCTCTGTATTTCTCCTTGCCTTGAGATTTGTGAAATGATGATTTGAATTGGTTGAGCCTTGAAAATGTTAAAGAAGTTGTGATGATCTTTTCACTTCGAT
>NW_018218288.1:0-3445 GCF_001263595.1 Phalaenopsis equestris | reverse complement strand
ATTCACTTTATCCATTCACTTTAATTTCTTGACAAGGAGAATGATGCTTTCTTATATATTGAATTTCACATTAGAAACTTTATTAGTAGAGTTAGTTATTTAAGAGTTATTAAAATTACATATTTATTTTCATTGCTTATTAGTGACAGATAAGCAATTTGATTTATATTATTGTAATTAAGTATTGATTTTCTAAAATCTTAGTTCGTAGCCTCTAATATTACTCCCTGTGGGATCGATATCTTGGACTCTATTAGAGCCCTATATTACTTGAGCGATACGTATACTTGCGTTGATAAGTGTGACTTTATCATTATTGAATATTTTATATATACATCTTTATTGAATCTATAACCGTTGTCAAGTTTTTGTGCCGTTGCTGAGGAATTAAATCCTCTAGCAGCAGTATTAAATACTTATATTTTTAAGCATATATAAAGTCGTTGTCACACCCTCACCGTCCTGAGTTTCAAATTCAGTAGACTCGATCTCATTATCAACTAGAGATCCTGAAGGTTCTAGGGAGTCAATAATTGGATCATCATAAGTAATATTGAAGTCCGTATCTGAATGAGAGCGATGCCGTCAGATGAAGTTGTGAAGTGTCATGGTGGCCACCACAATATGCACTTGTTTGGATAACCCATTTCTTCTTTCACACTCCAAATATTCTTTCAATAACCCCCCACCCCCCCCCGGTAAAGAGGAGTGTCCTTTGTTAAACATTTCTTTTCTGCCACAAATAGTGCCACTTGCTCGCTCAAAATCAGGAATATGGTATCTGGTGTCTGGATAGGGCTTCAGGTAGCCCCTTAGCATCGGATACCCAACATCTACCAAATAATACTTTCGTGTTATGAAATAAAATATTAAGTAAAAATAATTAATGTAAGTAACAAGATGTTTAATTAAGATGAATAAACTTGGAGGTGGGTGAGGGAAACATTGTGTTCTATTCGTAGTTGCATAGGAAAAAATATGATTGTCATGTGCACTTCCTTCCCACCCCGTCATTACAAATGTGAAGCACATGTTGAAGTCACACACTGTCATCACATTTTGGGTAGTTCTTCTACTCCGACCAATATACGCGATCCTTTCATGACTTGGTAGTCGGGCATCCACATGTGTAACATCGATTGCTCCAATGCAGTTCTGTAACTCATAGTTAGCAATTCCACAGGTATTGAACTAAAAGTAACAAACTAATCAAACTTACTTTGAAATACGGCATGTAAAAGGGATCATTTGTTATTTGTTCAGGAATAGTTGCGAACGATGGATTGGATGGCTTAATGTTTTGCACTATTAAGCTCACAAGTGCTAAATAAACATCGACAACTAACATCATTTTCACAACATTCCAATTTACCAAAAAAAAAAAACTGGTAAACAAGAGATTTATATGGTTCGTCCAATGGCGTACATCTACAGAAGGCAATCCACGAAAGTTTAATTAAGCAAATCTGTAAGATTACATAGCTACGATTAAGCTCCCAAATATGTAAGCATACTACAACATGCTTTCAAATAAACAAGCTTCATACTTATAGCTAAAATTTGGCCAGCCTTTCAAATAACATTACCAAGCTTTCCTCACTATATATTGCAAAGCACAATGAGAATATAAGAGCAGAAATATCGTGGAAGCCATTAACATGTATTTTTTTGTAGCTAACAATTCCATCAAAAGAAACATTCCTGCATTCTAATATTTCCCCATCATTCCTAACATTCAAAAGTGAGAGCAAACTATAAATTTTAACTAATAAAAGAAACACCAAAACAACCCAATTCATATGCCTCATAATATGAGTAATTTCCACATGATACATTTCCCAATACTAACGGGAAATCATAAGCAGAGCAGAAATATTCATGATTCTACCAATCTGATAAATATCACAAAACCCACCATCCATCAAAAATCAATTTTGTTGTCATCAAATATCTGAAAGCATATAATGCTCATGAATCTTATGGCTTTCACCAACTGACACTAAGAAAATGCGAGAAGAATCGATCAAATAATTCATCAAAAATCTAAGCATTACAGTACTAGCTAAAAAATCCATTGTAGTATTGGCAAAACATCCAACAAAAAGCAATTTCTTTACTAAAGATAGGAAAAAAAAATTTCGAATCATAGCACTCAAAAAATGCGCGTAGGACGACACTCGGTACCTCTCAATCCAGGAACAAAGCTCTTGTAAGACTTTCAAGAAAATGCGAGAAGGAGGCGAAGAATCGGTACCTCTTGATCCACAACCTAACAAACGAGAAATGGGGGAAGGGAAGGGTGCACGATATCGAGAGCCGAGCACAGAAGCGCTAGAGCCGAGCACAGAAGCGCTTGAGAGCCGAGCACAGAAGCGCTTGATCGCAGAGCTATGGCAACGACAAAGGAGACGGGATTAAGGGGTTGAGGGTAATAAGCTAACCCTATACACGGAACGCGGGGCTCGGAGAGCGGCGAACAATCGAGGGTTTTCTTAAGAAAAATTTACGGGCGTTATCCCACCATCGGACCCAACGCGTGAAACAAACCAGCCAACAGCGTTCCGAAAACGCCGGACACAGCAATAAGCTGCGCCAATCGGACCCTAAGCCCATGGTTTTTCCCTTTTCCATGATTTTTTTTATTTTTTATGATTTTTCAACTAAAAACTTCCGGAGTCGTTACTAGTTGATTACTTCTATCCAATTGTGTTGGATTTCCGCACAACACTAAAACGATAATTCATTACTCTACTGTCATGAACCTTCCGGCACGCATCAAAAGTTATAATCCACTTGGTCTAATTTTTTATCAATAAGCAAGAGTTATGATGTCACGGCAAACCCAAGACTTTTAACCCTGAATCTAAAGTTATATAATAAAAAAAAGAGAGAAACTGAAGCTCATGGGCAGTTGAGGCTCTAGATCGCTTCTTCCTTGAACTGATTCATGTTGCCAATAAAATAATCAACAGAAACAAAGTGGGAGACGATCAGGTCAATCTATTTTAAGCTGCTGGCCGTCGGTTGTGGCAGGAGAGGGACTGAAACCAGCCACATGCAGGCCCTTCCTCATTACTATATATGCTAAAGCTGGGAGCCTCATTGACCTGCTGGATGCCTGCCCGTATATTTTTTTCTTTGCCTTTATTATTTAATCCTCTGTGCTTCTAATTAAATAACATGCCGGGAATTATTCCTCAATTATTTGCAACAGTTGATGATTATGATTTTGTTTATCACAGCCAGCCGACTCAGCCGTTGTTGTCTGACAAGGATTGCGTCTTATTATAATACCGTGTAGTTATGATTAGTGGGCTATTTGAAGAAAGGCGGCTGCTAATTTGTTTTTATGTTGTATGCAGTGTGTTATGTACGGGATTTGTTAAATAATTTGAGGAAACTGCTCACCCTCTACTTCCAAGTTTTTATTTATTGATTTATTTTT
>NW_018218287.1:14126-20963 GCF_001263595.1 Phalaenopsis equestris | reverse complement strand
TACATACGTAAATAAAATTTCTCACAAAAAAAAAAAAACAATGGTACTATATCATGCCAAAAATCTTCAGAAGAAGTATGCATGTGCAAATGATCATATGAGAAAAATTCCAACCAATGCAACATGAAGAACAAAGAAAAACTTTTCCTCCTCAATTTATATGTGTGCAAACTAGGACATCTAACATTTTTATAGTGGAAGATCAAAACCTTGAATAAAGAATGCAAATCCTCAGCAACAACCCACACTCGTGCCTTGCAAAAACTAAAATATAGGCATTTTTGAATAAAATAATGGAGCATATTGAGAAATTATGATTTTTCTTCCCCCCCCAGAGGATTTATAATTTAAGAGAGAAAAAATTAAGAATTTTTTTTTTTAACGAAGGTGATGAATCCCACCATCCCCAACATTTGAATGTGAAATCTTGAAGTATGAATGATAAACCTCATATAGTCTTAACATTCACTTGATCCTCTTTAGCCTAAACTTGCCAATCTAGATTATTTTGGAGCTCTTGTAAATATTTTTTTGAAACTTGGGAATAAATTTTGACAATTTTAATAATTTGAAGTAACTTGGTAGAATTTAGTGGCAAATGTATTGATAATTTTTAATCTAATCAATGTGCCAACTTTAAAGATTAGGGTCGGTCAAACACTAAAAATTTTGTACGAATATAAGTTTTTGTAAAAAAAATTTTCAAGACTTGACATTTGGACTAAAAACATTTCAAGCACAAAATTAAGGAGCAACTATTACATCATCAAAAAAACTCATCTAATCAAGTTTGAATCTTGACATAATTAGGAAATATAAAATTGCTATAGTATTTGAGTTCAATATTTTTTACTTTAGAATTATTTGTACTTAATTTTTTATAAACTTATAATTAAAATAAATATTTTAATGAGATGGATCCTACGACATAAAAGTGCTTTAAATTCAAGTCCAAATGAACTACTATAACTAGTTAAAAGTATAGATGGAGACTTTACAACATCATTTAAAGAACCAAATAATAATGATGTTTATGTGCTTATAATCAAAATGTGTCTTTTGATGAGAGGAATCCAACAAGAAAAACGTTGTGTAATTACAATGTAATTATGGTACTTTAGTGCTTTAAGAATATAGTATGATAAAGCTGATTTATATAGTCCATTCAATGGAGCATTTTGGTTTTTAGTCAAATTAGCTTGGATTTCCATTCCTAAATATCTATTGATAGACTTAGTTCTACCTATTTGAGGTGGTTAGGATGAGGAAATGAAAAGACTCTTAAGCAAGAGAATCTTGAGACTTACCTATGACAACACAATGTTGACAGTTGTTGTCGAGAATAATGTCAATGCTTACTACCAAGCACAATTTGTCATTAAAACTAACAATGATACTAATTATTGTAAAAAATGTGGCACCTAATATTAACACCAATATTGATGAGGCTTTGCAATTCCGTCAAGGCCAATGCTGACTATCAACACTAATGTAAACAGAAATTAATACTAATATCATATGTAAACAATAATATCAAGGCCTATTGTTGACATTTTAATACTAAGACTGTACTTTTTTTTTTGAGCTTTAGTTATATTCAATATTGATCTTTGGCAACATTTTATTGCTCTATATTATTTCCCTCAAAGAGGGCGTCATTCACGTGAGCGTGCAAAGCTATCTTGAATTTTCTTGAGAATACAATCATAATTGTATTCAAATAAAGTGTTGTGCACACAGAGACATAACTTCATTACTGAAATGACATCGACTACGTCAAAATTTAGAAAGAAATTAAAGCAAACATAAAATGCCAAAGGAACATTCAAAGTTGTGCTTCACTAGTGCATAAGGAGACACAACAACCACCCAAATAAACTCTGGAGGTTGCACTAGAATGGCACTTACAAAAGGAAAACAACAAACCAAAGACTCCAAGAGGCATGTCCATATGAGAAGAGAAAATGTATCTTCTCCCCTTCCTTCCAGGCCTACGTATAGGCCAAAAATAATAAAAGTACCAAATAAACCTGCTTTAACCATCTAGCTTGTGGTAACCATCTAAATTCACAAGATTGGTGTTTATCTCGCACGATCCGTGCACTATTCCACACATTCCCACATGGTTCACAACCTTCTCACAAGGTTCTATGCATTTTGATTGCACGATCAACATGACGTGCGACGCACAATAAGATCTGCAACCTGAATTGTTGATTTGTCCTCAATCTAATCTTACATTTCCGACCTAACCCTGGTCGACATTCTGCATAATGACGTGTCGTGCAGTCCAACCCAACGCGATAGTCTACACAACTGCTCGTGATCCACTAACCCGTTATGACCCTTGACATGGACTTTCACTCAATGACCTGCAACATGCGCCCGCGTCTTGCGACCAATGCACCCAGTCGTCATCCTCCAATCTATGGTTACTTTTATGGTTTTCTCCCACACAGACAATGGATGGCCCCTGCATCATGTCGGCCGCCACAGGACAACACCAAATTTTTTGAATTTTTCATTTTTAAGTCTATTCTCTTTATTTATATTATTTTTGGGTACCTCATCAATTAATTTCATCATTTCATTTGGCATGGATCTTCGCTTCGATATTTTTTTAGCAAAAAATATTTTGATTCAAATTAAAATCACTCAGAGCTTCGATTTCAACATGTTTATAGTTAAATTGACCGTCTCGCCAAGACGAACTCAATGACATCAAATTGGTTCAATCAATCCTCAATCAAGCAATTAAACCACTTTTGAAGGCTTCAGATAGTTAATTAGAGGGTTAAATAAACTTTAAATTTATTGTCCATATAGTCACATTGAACGTCTTGACGAGAGGAAACCAATGTGCCCAAGTTAAATTGATTCAATGTTATTAAGACCCTAAAGATTTCAAATAAAAAAATAATAAATAAATAAATAAAACTCTATAATCAAGGAGATCAACATGGGTCTGTTGATTGGATGATCACGAGAGTTATTTGTCAAAAGTCAAAAATGTTACTCCCCTGAAGTTAATAAATAGATCATCTCTCCTCACTAGCAAGAAAAAAAAAGTTGAATCCCAAAGACTTTTTAGACCAAAGACCCAGTGAAAAATTTCGGCCTCTTAGCCACCAATCACCAATCACCACCCACCCCCCACCCCCCGTCAACCTTCGTTAGTTGTCATCGGTCGCCCTCTGCTTGTCGCTGTCGGTGAACCTTTTGGTACAATAAAACACCCCAAACATGATGTAGTGAATCCGAACAAGGTGTATTGAAGACATATTGATAACTCTCGGTGGCAACAACTCTCAATCATTATATTCAAAATACAGTGAATCTTTCGATATATTATATAAGGATAAAAATTATATTTGGTGTAACATTGTAACTCTTCTTTCACAATAGCGAGATAAGAGTTTAGTACTTACAACCGTATAGTAGATTATTTTGGTCTCCTGGTTTTTGTCTCGTTCGATGATTTTTTTCACGTAAAAGTTCTACTTGTCTCCTTCTGCTGCTTTTTACTTTTTTGTGTGTATATTGGATGCTCGTGTAATACTAAGACATTAATTTATCACTCCACCATTACAAATTTTTTGGCACCCAATAATACTTTTAAAATAATACAAGATATACTTTATAATTGTGGTAGTAATTGTTGCTTATCCAGAAATCCCAATTAGCAAATTAGGGAATACCACCAAGAATACATGGCGCTCATCCAGCCTCGTCTGACCCTGTCCATTCAACTCCACATTTCCTCTAGAGATTACTGGCATCCAGCAATTACTGTCAGCTACCCCCCAACAACCGCCACGGCGCTACTTCTGACTTGCTCTTCTGTAATTGTCTTCCTTTATCGCCCGCTTTGATTTATTGCTTGTCACCACAAGAGCTGCGTGGTAAGATAAGCATGCATAAAATAATTTTAAATTATTTTTATTTATGACTTGGAGTTGATTTAAATTGATTAGTCTCGTTAGAAAATAATTCTAATCCTTTTTTTTGGTTCAAAATTTTTTGAGTATTTATATTTCAGAAAAAATTACTTGGCATCCGAGTTGATTATATTTGCAGTCGGAATCAAACTCATCACACACACACACACACACACATATATATATATTGGTGTATAAAAAATAGAGCCTTATTATCTTAAAGTTTCTTGGCTAAACTAATTAAAAGATAACGACACATCAACGATGAGGTGGCATGGCTTTTGGTGCTTAAGGAAATCACTTTATAATTGTAATTTATCCCTCTTTATTCAGCTTTTTTGTCTTGTTTCTTTTACTTGTGAATATTTCAACTCAAAAGCATTAAAATAAAGAGGCATGAGATACACCTTTGCTCTTATGTGGAACTTATTGTGTCAATCAACTTGTCACACAAAGCTCTCAGTTAAAGGTGGAGGTGCCGTCTCTGTACTGGATTCGGGAGCGCTGACTTTGAATTTTTTTATTATACAGTACAGTGCCTAGAAGGCAGTCCTAACTCATCTCATACAGATTTCAAAACACAATAGCACGACACTCCAGTGTTTTAAAGGGGAGCGTCGCATTGATCATATACAATGCCCCAAAGCCGAGACTAGCAGTGTCGCAACACACCATTCAAATTTAAAATACTAGAGCATGAAATTGTAGCGACCAGAGGGGAGCGTCGCAGCTCCACTATTGTATCGCTCGGCAGGAGTAACCAAATTCAGACAAATATCACATAAAGTCTCGACTTCACCGAGGGAAGGGGCCGCACTGAAAGGTTGGATTTTGTGTTTTCTCCTCTGCGAAGAAGGGGAGGAGTATATTTAAGTGTTCCAAAGAGAGGAGATGCTTAAGTATAATGTAATATATACAATTCTTCTCATTTTTTTATAATGAATTTCTTGGAGCGATGTTACTCCGTGGTTTTTTCTTTTTCTCTAGTTTTTTCATATTAAATGTTGCATTCTTTTTTCTTTTTTTTTCTTTTGCTTTTCATATTTTTTGTGATTATGTTCAAATTTTTGCTTCGGATCTTGAATCAGTTTCCACAGTTTCATTATCTCTATCCCCCAATGAGTGGTAGCAAAGCGAAGTTTTTGAAGTCATTTGATTTGAGTGGGAGGAATGTCCGACGAAGGGATGTACAAGGTTGGGGAGTTCTATGGTTCAAACTTTTCGTTATGGAAAATGTAAATTGAGGATTTATTATATCAAAATAAACTAAATTTGCCACAAGATATAATCGCCAAGAAGCTAGAATCAATGATTTTGGAATAATGAAAATTTCTTGATTGAACAACCTTAGATTTGATCTAAATTTCACTTTCTCATTTGTTGCTTTCAACATTGTGAATGAGAAGACTAATGTTACTCTCATCACTGCAATAAAAAGAATGTATTAGAAGCTTACGACTGCAAGCAATGTCTTTCTGATAAGAAGTTATTTAGTATGAAGATGGTAAATTGTAGCTTATTGGTTGAATGCTTGAATAACTTCAACAATGGTGTTTTGTTGGTATTAAATTTGATGACGAGGTTAGAGAACTAATGCATTTTTTTCATTACATATAGTCAGGATGGACAAGTTGTTGTGGTAAGTAACTCTTCAGATAGCATAAAGTTAACTTTAATGATATTATGGGATTATTGCTAAATGAAGTTCACACGAAGGCCAGCAGTGAAACTTCAACTTCTACTATGAATATTGAAAGTAAAGGAAAGAATCTCAATAGAAATATATGTAAAGAAAGATTTAAGTCTAGAAAAAGAAAGTTAAGGCCACTAAGAGAAAAAGGTAGAAGTGAATGCTAAAACTGTGGGAAGAAATGTCACTTTAAGAAAGACTATAAAACACCAAAAAAGGTTTGTGGAGAAGGTCCAAATAGAAAACTCTCCAAATATCTCCACATATGAAATCTAAGGTAAATCTTATTTTATCCCTACATAGTATTGAATCTTGGATAATAGATTTAGGTGCATCTTTTCATGTTTTCTCCAACAAAGAGGTGTTCGAAACATACAGTCAAGGTGATATAGGGAATGTGTATTTGTGAGTGAATAAGGCTTGTAGTATTATTGGAAAGGATAACGTTGATATCATACTTTCAAATGGATCAGTTTGGAAACTGAATGAAGTAAGTCATGTTCAATGCTTAATAAGAAATTTTATTTTGATGAGTCAGCTTGGAAGGTTAGGGCACGTTACTACTTTCACGTGAGGTTTGTGGAAGGTGACTAAAGGTGCAAATAACGATGGCCAAAGACAATATTGAAGGAACTCTTTATCTAATCAATGATGTGACTGAATTTATTGGAGTAGCTAGAAGAAACGTTGATGCTGGTAATTGACATCGCAAACTTGGGCATATGAGTGAGAAAGATATAAAGTCATTAATTTATGAACTACATGGTTTAAATTCTATATATTTAGTTTTTATGAAGATTGTGATTTGAAAAGGAAAGAATGTTACTTTCTCTAAATGTTGGTTAAATTTGAAGTCTAAAAATTTAAGTTAGTATGTAATGATATATGGGGGTCCCACTCCATTTTAGGCTTTTGGAAATTCTTAATATATACTTTATCATTTTCATAGACGATTACACAAAGATGGTATGGGTATACTTTTTGAAACATAAATCTATTGACTTTCTTATGTTTAAGAAGTATAAAGTCAAAGATGATAATGAGTCATGTTTAAGTTGAAGTTTCTCATATTAAAAAATAGTGATGAATATTGTGTCCATAAGTTCAAAAGTCATTTTTCTTTAGAAAGAACTAAGCATTGGTTCATAGTTCCGAAGACACCACAATAAAATGGTGTTGCTTAGTTTATGAATAAAGCTATCACAAAGC
>NW_018218287.1:5571-11638 GCF_001263595.1 Phalaenopsis equestris | reverse complement strand
TTAACTATAGGGGTTTGCCCTTATAGGAAGCTTTTCCCGAACCCCGCCTAATATAACCCCTATTTAATTCCTTATATTAAATAGGGGAACTTGTCGGCCAATATATTGGTTTCGCAGACCAAACGGATGTCATAACTTTCTTTAGTTTACTTGATTGAGCCTCACTCTCAATTCTTGTGTTCATCCTTCAGGATAGATACATGATTTGAGATAAAGTGCTCTTTCATCTAAACTATGAAAATTATGGGGTCAGTTTGACTTCATCTTTTCCAAAATTAAATTTTCTTATGTCCTTCCGAAGCGGGCAACGAGATTTCAATTCCGATGACCGACAGCTTCTTACGGGCAAACCCCACACCAAAAATAGTGCCGACAATGACTAAAGAGCTTTATGACATAACTTGATAAGAAACAAGGGAACATAAAGCTTCATAGTGACAATATAAGTGTCATTCATCTTGCAAAAATTTTCATTTCATGTCAGGACAAAGCACATTTATAACTAATGTATTATTTCATTCTTTAACTTCTAAAAGGAGCTCAACTATTTTTTGAGAAAATAGAAAAAACTCTAAATCATGTAGATATGTTGAAGGTTGTAAAAATTGAGAAATTGAAGCTATGCATGGCTTTAGATGGAATTCAAGAAGGTTTAGACAGGGTTAAGCCACACTACAACTCATAACTATGAAGATACTACAGATTTGGAGGAGTAAAATTAATTTTAATTAGCCTCCAAGTAGAATTTTGTTATTATGTGGAGGTTGATTATGTCAACCAATTGGTCCTCAAAGCCCTCAGTGAGTTTCCCTGGGGATATGTGCCTGGTATAATTTTGAGAATCAAGAGCACAACACTTCAGTATCTAAAGGGGAGCGTCGGAGCACTAGCCTGGTATAGGCTTTAGAACCCAAGAGCATGACACTCCAGTATTTGAAGGGGAGTAAGAACCACCCATATGCATTGCTATGACACTGAGTCAACAATGTCGCATCGCCTAATTCATATTTGGATCCCGAGAGCATGACATTGCAGCACCCGGAGGGGAGCGTCGCAACACCCATTGGAGTGCCACAACACCATTATTGTAACTCATTGACGCAAATAACTGAATTCAGATAGATTTCACTTAAAATTATGGCTGCACTATGGTAAGGGGAGCGTTGAATGATTGGATTTCATTGTTTTCTCTTGTGCGAATAAGGGAAGGAGTATCTTGAAGTGTTCCGAAGAAAGGAGAGGCTTGAGTGTGGTATATTTCTTACAATTTTTTTCATTTTTTCATAGTGGATTTCACTTATTTGATGTGGCTTGATGTGTTGTAAAATTTTATTTTAAATGTATGTTAATGTATGCATTTTATAAGACAATGTTACGCTTTGAGAAAGTTTTTATTGTTGTTTTGTAGGTTATAGAAAAAAGAAGATCAAACGAGACTTAAAAAGGTCAAAATGATGAAAAGTGTGTTCTAGCGCTTAGGCACCCAAACAATAAACTATGGTCCAATTTCCCGAGAAAACAATAAGTAGGTGCTACCTTCGTTGCACCTAGGCGCTACACATCGGCGCCTAGGTCGCAATTGTGGTGCTATGGCTCTAGTACTTCAATCAAATTATCATAAGAAAGGGACAGTGAGAGCGAGAGAGAGCAAGTGAGAGGTGTGAAAGAAAAGGAAAGGAGAAAGTCAGGGAGGGAAGTTGTGTGTGCATGTGTGTGAGAGAGAGAGAGAGTGAGAGAGAGTACAAGGAAGGTAAAATGTTAAAGAGAGTGAATGAGAGAGAGAGAGAGAGAGAGAGAGAGAGTGTGTGTGTGTGTGTGCCTAAGAGAGAGAGTGTGTGTGTGTGTGTGTGTGTGTGCCCTAGAACTGAACAATGGAAGTTTTGAGCAGTTCAGAATTTGATTTCAAGGGAGGAAGTATAAAAAGAGGGAAGACAAATTTTGAGGGGATTTCCTTAAATTTTCTGCCATTCTTGAAGGAAGAAGTTGGAGAGAGAAGACAACAACATATCAATTAACAATTTTAAAGCAAGATCAAAGAGTGATTGTGAGATTGTGGGATTGTGAGTGTTTCTGTAATTCATTTGCATTTTACGAATCTTAAGGAGATAAACATAATGAGTTTTGTTAGTTTTATCCTTAAGTGAAAATTGTGAGACACTTGTGTATGATTTATACTCTTAATACAATATTGATGTTGATGAAATTTTTCATGCTTAGTGAGTAGATTTTTTATTTACCTTTGTTACGGAAGTGTTGGGGTAAGGACTTGGCAATTTGATGTGATTCTTGTGTGAATTTTTAAATGGAGTTCAAATAACTTAGGAACGCACTTACATTTAACTTAGCCAATTAAATTGTTAAAATTAATTGTGATTATAAAATTTTGGGAGGAATAAGAGGAACAATTAAGTTATCTACACAAAGGCATTGGAATAAGAATATATTCTTTGAATACAAGCAAATTGATAAGGGAGTGAGGTTGTCTTGGAATTTTTATTTGATTTAGCGAACTAAATGAATGAATCATCAAGCTTTCTTAGACCGCCGGAAGGAGAGAAAAGTATTTCTCGTGTTTGACACCTACTTTTGAATAATTTGCTAAGTTTGAATCCCTACATAACCACTTCAAAGAGAAATTTTTGGGACATCTCTTAATTAGTAATACTTTCTTTTGATTGTTTTAAAACTTAGTTTTTGTTCAACTTAGAAACTTCAATCTTTCAGGCTATGATTAACTTGTAGGTTAGAACTTTTCCTATTTGAGTTCACCTCGTTCTCTGTGGGATTGACAATCGGACTCCAATCTTGGTACTACCATCTTGTTCCCTATGGGATCAACAATCGGACTCCAATCTTGGTACTACTGATATGTTATGTGTCATGACTCCATTATATTTTTTTCATTCTCTATTTTCTCTAGCATTTAGTAGGAAAGATCATTATAAGAGAATTCAAGAAGAATCCCTATAGGATTACTTGACTTTAAGATCAACCTTGGGTGGTGACTTCAAACTAGGATAACCCCTAATAACCTTGAGTCTTCCAATTAGAAAAGTTAGCAAAAGGACTCGGCCCTCCTCCCCCTTGATTCAACTGAACTAAGACTTTGTTTGATTAAGTTTTTCATTTTGCAAAAATTTGTTAATTTTTTTTCTTTGAAAAACAAAAAATAACATTTCTAAATAGTATAAAAATTGAGTTAAAAAAAAAAAGCTTAGAAAATCAAACAAGTACTAAATAAACAAATAACTTTTTTTGCTGAAACATAAAGTGTTTTCAATGTTTTCTCAAATGAGACTTCATTGAAATGCGACTTAGTATCAACTTCACCATTAAAATTGGAGAGTTGATTTGAAGATTCTTTAGTTAAAAGTGTAACAACCCACATTCACTTTTATTGTTTGGATGAAATTTGAAAGTTCTTGATGTCCGTTGAAGTGTAATAACTCATCTTCATCTATATTATTTGGTTTAGATTAATCAAACCAAATTGATCCAAAGCAATCTTCTCAATTGTATCCCATGTTTGTTAATCTTAAACAAGACTTTAAGGGTTCCAACTTAGAGAACAAATCTACATACCATGCGAGCACAAGGATTAAGAGTCTTTGGTCTAATGGTCGGTTTCCTTGACATTGTTTTCCATGAATTCAATTGAAATAGAAGTTGATGTAGAAAAAAGAAAAATAATTTTGATATATCATTTTGTTTCTTTCTATAATATCATTATCATCTTCATCAACATGTATTTATGACGGGAAATCCTAACCCAAAAACTCGAATTATCTATTTTCGTATTCTTTTCTTATGATTGAGTATTGATTTGCGTAAATCAATAAAAAAATTAGGGTTTTTGAGAGATAGAATAAGATAAATCAATTAAGTTTAACCCTATTTTTGTTTTTCTTTGATATGTGTATGTATTCAAATAAGCTCGTTATTCACAAGTAGCTCATGTTCGTCTTGTTAAGTAAGCATGCATTAGATTCATTCTTAAAGGAAACTAGCCGAACATGAATGATTTTTTTGAGCTCGATTTATAAATGAGCTGAACATGAAAAAAAGTTTGGTCTATCATATTTGTCTCGTTTTGACTAGAAATAATTGTAATTAATAAATAATATTTATTTATATTTGTTTTTATATTGTTTTTTTTAAAAAAATGCCAAATCTATTATTTTTTTTTAAAATGTGTGATATAGATATTAACAGTATAATTTTAGACGTTCAATTTGTAAATACATAGGATTTGGCTAGTATATATGCCAATGCTCCTAAAATCCTATCCCATGATTTAAGCTTTTGGCATGTAAATTCATAGGATTTGGGTGGTAGGCATGTAAATTCTCCTAAAAATCTTTGTTGTCTAGATATTATATATGTGAGATTTATAAGAAATGACTAACTACTTTTTTAAAAGATATTACATATGTAAGATTTATAAGAAATGACTAGTATGCATTTAATTAAATGTCTGAATAAAATCTAGCCTTTCACATATTCTGCCCCGCCCCATGAAAAAATTATTTGCTACAGAATTTGCATGCATGCGGACTTCAGTACAACATGATTGTATTAATTATATTTTTGAGCTGTCTCAAAAATAGAACCAATAAAATAATATTATACTGAAGTTAGCATGCCTAAATTATACGCATCCAATAATTACTCCGGCCCCATGACTTGGCTTTTAATCTTATTATTGATGTTTAAAGGTATAATAGATGACAAAAAGTGCAAATTTTTTACGGTGCACACGGTGACAAATGATGTACAATGAGCTTGATAAAAATTGAAATGAGCTTTTTGATTAATCAAATTTAAATTTGAGCTGGCTCGTTAAATAGTTAAATAAGCTGAACACGAGCTAATTCAAATGAATGAGCTTAAGTTGAATTGAACAGGAACATGTCACTCACAACTATAACAATAAAAATTGGCTCATTTACAAACTTAGATTGGTATATGTTATTAAATATAATAATGTTAAAATAATAAATTTCTAAATTTAACATAGAATTTTAAATGTAAAATTTAATCAACTTCCAAGTACAAGAGAAAGAGTAGGAACATAATAAGAATGACTTGTATAGGCGCGAACATGGGCGCAAATGTATTTTGTGTATATGGAATAAAAATTAATATACATTTTTTTATTAAAAGGATATATTTCATTTGGTTGTATTTGTTTGAGCATATGATTAAGTTAGAGCCATTTGCAACAAGGTTTTAAGGAGCACTATACCTTGGAGTGTGAAAGATTAGCATAATGATAAAAAATTGGGCAATTTGTAATCTATTTTAGGTAAATAATTTTTTTTTTTTTTGTGCCATTCCTTATTGTAGGCTTATTCTTTGCCAATTATTTACATGTTTTAATTCTTGATAATAGAATTTGTAATATGGTTAAATTATTCCTTGTAATTGTATTAATATAATGTGTCATTTACTTTACAACTTTATTAAATGCACAAAGAAGATGTGAAATATTTGAGTTTTTGGTACTTTTTTGATGGATAATTAGTGAATGTTGTTGAATTTAGATGCTTTGATCATTCTTTCTATTAGCGGATAAAAAATTTTAAAATTAATATTTATACTTCTTAGAAATATGCTCTTAATTTTCATCTCAACATGTAATGTTAGATTTCTATGATTTCATCATCTTGAAGTAATAATAATTTCTAAAATAATATTTCAATTTGTCATTGCAAAAATTTATTGTTAGACCTAATGGGGAGGTGTGATATATAGTCGGGATACTATCCAATTCTCATGTATTTATAAGTTCGTTAGCAACCGTAGGTTACCTTCTCCAAGGTACTTCCTGACATAGAAATGAGACGAAAAAAGGAACACAAGCAAACACAGATCGTTTACGTGGTTCGATCCAACTGGATCTACGTTCACGGGAGGGAATCAATCAAATATTTCACTAAGGTAAAAGAAATGGAGAATACATAGCTTATACATAGAGATGAGCCCTCATCTTCCTTCTATGGCCTCCCTCTCAAGCGACACCTTGATACAAGGCCTCAAGATGCTCTCCTCCTCTCTAACTCTATAG
>NW_018218287.1:4794-5302 GCF_001263595.1 Phalaenopsis equestris | reverse complement strand
TGAGAGGGCCTCAGCCCTTGGTGAAGTTTACTAAGTCCAGACAGTGTCTGAACTTAGTTGTCGGTAGCACCTTGGTGAGCATATCAGCAGGATTTTCTTCAGTAGGTATCTTCTCCACTACTATTGAACCCTTGACGACGTCATCCCTCACAAAATGAAGCTTTATATCTATATGCTTGGCTCTTTCATGAAATACCTGATTTCTTGTTAGGTGAATGGTGCTTTGGTTGTCGCAAAACATAGTTATCACCTTCTAATGTATCCCAAGCTCTTCAGCCATGCCCTTTAGCCACATAGTTTCCTTGATTGCTTCAGTCACAGTGATGTATTCGGCCTCTGTTGTTGAGAGGGTCACAACGGATTGAAGGTTAGACTTCCAACTGACTGTGATACCGAAGATAGTGAAAATGAATCCAGTCAGTGACTTCCTGGTGTCAATGCTTCCTGCATAATCCGAGTCCACGTAACCAACTACCTTTTCTTCTTTGTCTTCCTGCCTTTTGAAGAG
>NW_018218287.1:1723-2947 GCF_001263595.1 Phalaenopsis equestris | reverse complement strand
ATGTCATTCCTCCTGCACAGCTCCTCGAACTGCTCTGAACAGTACTCTAAGCCATTGTCAGTTCTCGAGTGCTTCAGCTTGGTTTCCATCTTATTTTCTGTGACAGTTAGCCAGTCCCTGAACCTCTGAAAAGCTTCATCCTTGGATTTAAGGATGAAAACCCATACCTTTCTGGTGTAGTCATCTATGATGGACATGAAGTATCTCTCTCCTCCATAATTCTGAGTTCTGGCTGGCCCCCATAGATCGTTGTGAACATAGTCAAGGGGTTTATTTGATGAGTGAGTTCCGGTAGAGAACTTCACCCTGGTGGCCTTCCCCAAAATGCATTGTTCACAGAATTCGAGTTTGCTGACTCGATCTCCACATAACAGACTCTGCTTGGACAAATCTTGTAAGCCTCTTTCACTTACATCATGGGCCATAGTCTGGTCCTGTCAGGTTCTGATTGAATTGCATTTGAGAATTTGTCGATCACGGTTCTTCCAACTAGTGAATATAGTCCATTCTTTCTGACTCCTTTCATGACTATGAGAGAACCTTTGGTCCTCGGATGCAGCCATTCTCTGCCTTGAATGAGTATCCACTTGACTCCAGCGTACCTAGAGAGATCGGATTTCTTTTGAGTTCTGGGACATACCTGACGAGCTGCAGTATTCTTTCAGCTCCATCAAACATCTTGATTTTGATTGTCCTGCTGCCGACTACCCTGCAAGCTTTATTATCACCAAGTAGAACTGACCCACCGTTCTCCAGCTGCAGTGACTCGAACAAGTATTTGTGAGGACACATGTGGAAGGAGCACCCTGAGTCAAGGATCCACTCCCTGCTAGATTCAGATTCTATGATCGCCAGAGCTTCCGCTGAATCATAGTCATCTGAGGCTACGCTTGCCTCTCCAGAATCTCTGGGCTTCTCCTGAAAACTTTTCTTTCTATCCGGACAGTTCCTTCTAAAGTGACCTTCCTTGTGGCAGTGGTAACACTTGTTAGATCTCTTAGAAGACTGACTTCTGCCCTTCCTTCTGGACTTTGATATGCTCTGATCACTTTTGAAGTATTTCTTGCTCAATATTCCTCTAACTGTCAGACTATCTCCACTGGTTTCCTCTTTCATGTCGTGCTTCTTCTGGAGTTCTTTAGCTCTAATAAGAGATTGAACCTCCTCCAGAGTAATAGTCTGCGCCCTTCCATAGAGCATCGCATCCTTGAAATGCTCGTAGCT
>NW_018218287.1:632-1325 GCF_001263595.1 Phalaenopsis equestris | reverse complement strand
CATGCCGATCTTCTCCTTCTCGGTCATGTCAGCCGGCAATGCCGCCGACCCTTGCAAGGCTTCTGCAACACCTTGCTGAACCAATAGAGCTCTCATTTTTACTCTCCATAGACCGAAATCATTATTACCGTTGAATTTCTCGATGTCGAATTTGGCGGAACCCATTATTGTGGCTTGATCCCCAATAACGTCTGAAGTCCGCTTTGCTGAGCACCTACTGAAATCCGAGAGCTGTCGCGACGTGTGCTAGCTATCGCGGAAATCCTCCTCCTTTGCAAGATCTGCCCCTTCGCGGACCGAACTACCCGCCTTCCTCTGCTCCTTCGCGGACAGTTCCTCCTCTGTCTCGCCGAACCGCACAACCTGTGGTGCTAATCCAGCCGATCAAAGCTTCCACTGCTCATCGAATTGGTCGCGATTCGACTGCCTGCAATGCGATCCCCTTGCTCCTTTGTCCGTGAATGTCAAACTTCTCCTCTTCGTCGCTGGCCGCGAACAGGAACACCTTTACGCGGACACCTCTTGCCAAGAAGTATGGATCTTCCCACATACGGCGCCGATTGTTGTGAGATATGTACTTCCTGACATAAAAATGAGACGAAAAAGGAACACAAGCAAACACAGATCGTTTACGTGGTTCAATCCAACTGGATCTACGTCCACGGGAGGGAATCAATCAAATATTTCACTAAG
>NW_018218287.1:0-551 GCF_001263595.1 Phalaenopsis equestris | reverse complement strand
TGCTCTCCTCCTCTCTAACTCTATAGTTATTCTCTCCTCCTTTGTGGTAGCGTAAGATCTCTTCCCCTTGCTCTCCTAGGCCTCACACCCTCTCTATTTATATAAGCAAGAGAGTAGTACGTGTGAGGTAGGTGGGAGGTAGGTGGGAGGTAAGGTGGGCGGTAAGTGAGATATGGTAGGTGGCGGTGTCACATTACAAAATTGCCCTTTTACCTTAGTTATAACATCTTAACACCTAAATTTTATTTTATTTTTACATTTATATCACTTAAATCTTACATATCAAATAGAAAATATCACTATTTTAATTTTTCAGTAGGTAAAACACACAATTTCATGTATATGTAAGACGACATATATGTAAAAATTCAAAATTAATGTATTAGATATGTAAATACATAAGAATTATACGGTATGTATGTGAATATTCTTAGAAACAAAATAATGAATGAATTCCACTCGAATACATTGAATTATGGTTAACAACATGCTTTTTTATTGCTATGACATGTTTAAAAATGTCCATAGAAATCAAAATGAGCCGGCTCAAA
>NW_018218286.1:864-1297 GCF_001263595.1 Phalaenopsis equestris | reverse complement strand
AATAGTGGCGATTGACTGGTCAAAATCATGGTTAATGGTGTTTTTTGTGAGCTCACCGTCAACGCGGTCGATGGCGCCGCCGGCGGCGGGGGGAGAGGCGCGCGCTCTATTGGAATTAAAATCCTAAGTCTTGGGAAAATCTCGCTGTCGACGGTGTCGAGGGCGCCGTAGGCGGGCTTTATTGATTTTGTCCAAATTTTGGATTTTTGCGATTTCGATCAATTCCAAGCCTAAACGACATCCGTTTAATCATTATAGACATAATTTTAAATAATTAAATGATGTACTTAGCACATATAAACTGTCACAACACAAAACATCACATTTATATATAAATTCCAAGGGGTACAATATATGTTACATAACACACCTAAGTTTGGTATTTTCTCAACCTCAATACATTAATTCAGCGTCGCAATCCAAGCCACAACAC
>NW_018218286.1:0-703 GCF_001263595.1 Phalaenopsis equestris | reverse complement strand
ATTCTCCTCTGAGATCACCCAATGATTGCACATGAACGAAGAGGTTGTAGAAGGGTCGGAATGAAAATTCTTCAGTAGAATCCTCCTCTATCAATTTTATCCTCCTCATCAATTGTATAAAACTATATTCTAAATGTACAGAATGTTCAAAATGTTCCTTCATCCTCTAGTCCAAATGATCAAAGAAATCGGAGATATTATTAATCGCATTAATGACATTTAGGACCTCTTTTTCCAATTTCTTGATTCGGCGCAGGATCACCAAAGACTTATCAGGGACTAAGGGTTGAACTGACAGCAAATTCTGAGATGATTGATCAACTATCATGGCCATGTCATTTTCATCTTCAAATGATGAGAATCTTTCAGTTGGGTCTAAAGACTTCCAAACCTTTTCCCAATTTTCATAGGACACTTGGAACTGACCACAGAGTGAGAAGATTTTGGAGGGGTGTCCATGCCCAAAAGTGGATCCGTGAAAGATCAGGCCCAAAACCGACTTCACAATTATAGATCCAATGTCGATCGACAGTCTCCTTTGGATGCAGTAATTCAAAATGGCACTTTATTTAGAAATTTTACCGATCTTCATTGTTGGTAACAGTTTCGCAGAAATGAAAAAGTGCCAATGCTCTGAAACGGGATTCAGAAGTGTTGCAAAAATTTTTTTCTAGGCATTCCATATCTAGTGAAAATATTTTTC
>NW_018218285.1:5479-6254 GCF_001263595.1 Phalaenopsis equestris | reverse complement strand
AACTTATATGTTAAGCAAATTAAAAACAAATTATGTGCCCCAATTTGGAAAATGAATAAAAAGTTTGGATAAATCTAGAATGAGAATATGCTCAAAACTCATGACATGTCCTCATGCACCCACCCTTATGTGATAACTAATAAGAAAGTGCTAAAAATTGGAAGAGGATATAAACATCTTATGATGATAAACCTCATCCTAAATTAGTTCAATACATCTTAAGTGTCTTTTCTTGTTTTATTTTATATCTTGTATTTGTAAATAAGAATTAAGCCATTTCTTTAACCCTTTAGTTTCATGTACTAATCACACACATATCTAGATGCTCATAAAAATTTTTCATACGAACTCATAAGATATGTGTGTGCATATATATATATACAACCACACTTAATGGGATTTTTCATGCTTTTTTTGCCTCACCTATTGTTGCCTCCACATCTCTTGAGGCTGAATGTTATGCTGTTCTTTTGGCTTTAATACACTTTACTTGAGTTAAATATTTCCTTTTCTTTTCTCATTGTTTGGTTTATACATATATTTTTCACTCTCTTTAGTATCTAATCTATTATAAAGATCACTAAAAACAAAATTTTTAGCGTCATAACTGGTTTTTTTACTCCCTTCGGACCGTTTGATATTTTTGTCAGTTCTATAAGCTTTTACATGTAAACCAATTTTAATAAAATAACTTCTTATATTTTATCTTTTCTTGCACATTATTATTCAACCACCAACTATTTTTATTTATAGAAACTTTTTCTTTTGATTCTTC
>NW_018218285.1:2526-4554 GCF_001263595.1 Phalaenopsis equestris | reverse complement strand
TTAGACCTTTTTTTTTTTCTTTTTCCAAGCGCACTAGTATTTCTTAAAAAACCAAAAGAAGCATGCTACATTCTTCCAAGTGTCCCATCCAGCCACAAAGGCTATAAAGCAAGGTATAACTTGGTGGGTGGCTGAAACATAACAACCATAAACCCTAAAAGCTTATACCCTCCTCGTGGGGCTTGTTTGCTTATACTCTTATATCCATAGATATATAGCTAACAAATCCCCATAAACTACATCTTTTGGTCCCACTGAAAAGCTTGCCCGTTTGCTTAATTATTATTTATTTTTCCACTAACTAATTTATTAACTTGAGTTTACTCCTCCTATATCTAAATATGTTCTCAAGCAAGCTTCCTCTTAACTCACCCAATGCTTATGTCTAGCCATGGCAATTTATTAGCTATATAAACTTAAAAAAAGCAGCTAAAATCCTAGAATTAAAACTATACAAAAACAATGATTTTTACCAAAAAAAAAAATTCAGCAATCCATTCTACAACTCTGAAATATGCGAAGCAACGATTAATTTAATTGCGTTATGAATCACGATGATGAATCTGTAAACATATTTCTCATATAAATCAAAACAAAGTTTTTCAACAAATTTAGTGCAAGGAAAAGAGCTCCAATCAAGGCCTAAAACATCAAGTTAGCTGATCAAAAACACCAATTAAAACAAATAATTATAATTATAATTATAATTATAATTATAATTATAATTATAATTATAATTATAATTATAATTATAATTATAATTATAATTATAATTATAATTATAATTATAATTATAATTATAATTATAATTATAATTATAATTGATAATAAACTAATAAACTCATCTACGAAATAAAAGCATTAACAAAAGCAAAACATGTATTAATTTACAGATCGATCAAACTCCATAACTAAATCAAACTTGTGTGTATTTACACAAAATTAAGTTTATGGATTTCATCATCATATGATCATAAAGCCTTATAAATTTCATGACATAAATAATTTCATACCATTTTATATAAACATCCCTTGTCTCACTCTTCACTTTCCTTCTTCTTCACTGAATCCACTATCTCCTGCATGAGCTTCACTTGTGCTCTTAAACGCTGTACATAATCTATAGTCTCCTCGAGCAATCTCGAGGAATCCATCGCTTCGCCGCCGGGCAAGATCCGGCGGAGTGCATCGTCATGATGGGCTTTTCGGCGCCGGGCTTTGACTCGAACTCGAACGGGCCGGGCCTTACGGCGAAGGCGAGAGAGTACGGCATGCCGCCATGCACGATCAGGCTTGGTAGAGCTTGCCATGGAAGCGTACGCTGCTCTCCTGATGGCTCTGCAGCGCTTGTGGAAAGTTGCAGTGCGGAGATTTATGAGGGAGAGAGAACGGAGGAAGTGAAAGGCTTGCATGGAGCTTCTAGGGTTAGGGTTTGCAGGTGTTCTCTTCCTCTTGTAGTTCATGGTAGAAGTACTGCAATAGAGAGAGAGAGAGAGAGAGTTTCTTCTGTCAGAGTTCTGACACACAGTTATAGAAGTCCAAATTCATATGTTCCCTTTTTAATGTTGTAAGATGGAGGAGACACGGAATTTGTAATTTAAGAAAAAGTTTGGGGGTAAAAGAGAAAGAATGTGGAAAGAAATGATTTTTGTATTTAAGTGCTTGTTAAAAGAAATATTTATATTTTTAGACAAAAAATGGGGAAGGAAATGATGTCTGTCGGCATGAAAAAAAAAACATTTTTATTTATATTTCATAAAATGGACCTAAATTTATAACTTTGCAAGGATTTCAGTTCAAAAAAGAGGATTTTGTGAGGGGAAAACAGGATATATTAATGAATTGAGATATGAAAATGATAATTTAGGAAAGTGGTGGGGTTTTTTTTGCCAATGAATCAAAGGCGGGGGATTTATGAATGTGTTGGTGTGCAAATTTATGAAGTACAATTTAACAGAACTAAAAGGCAGACAAATTATGTACTGAGGAAAGATCTTGTATGAGCTGCATGAGTTGTGTATATAATTC
>NW_018218285.1:0-2516 GCF_001263595.1 Phalaenopsis equestris | reverse complement strand
GCTGAATAATATATAAAAATCAAATTTTCTGATCCAACGGCTGTGATTAGGGGATTGGGTTTCCCTTAACAGAAGGTCTGAGTTCTGAAGGAGGAAGAAGGAAGAGGATGTCAGGTTTAGCTGGTGAAGGGGGGGGTGAGAGATAGGAGAGGTGGGTCCAACAAAGGCAACCCACCACATGAGTGCACATGGAGTGAACAAACAACTAAGATGATAGGAACCTTTTTCTTACTTTTTATTTTATATTTAGTTGTTGTTTTTTATTTTTATTTTTTTAAATTAAAATTTTTTTTTTTCTTTAGCTCTCAGCTCTGTCTCCTCTCTCTTTGTCATTTGCATGTGCACCACTAGGTTTAAGATAATCATAATTTAAACATATGCATAAACTTATCTTTCTATTTTAATCATCAATGAATGTTTATTGGTTAGGGTCCTCCAAGTTGGTTGTATGCTATTTCTAATTAATAGCCCACTTTAAATTAATATTACATCATAGATCATGGAAGTTTTGAGCCATGCCTAATTACTTTAGATTCATTATATGTGGAAAGAGTAGGGGTATGAACAAAAAAATAATATGTTGTATAATAGATATATGTTTGTTTAGTTTCTAGATATTTGTTATTTTGATAATGGAATAAATTCAAGATGATTATGAAACTTGAATATGAATAAAAAAAAAAATATTAATGTTGCAATTTTTTATTTAATTTGCGTGTGTCTACCTATATGAATGTATAATTATTTGTAATTAAAATGAATAAATAAATAAATATTTGAAAGTATACTTGTAGTTCAATTTAGCACATAAAATCATTATAAATTATTATTTAGAAGCTTATCTATTTATGTGTATTAAATTTTTTAGGCAATTTTTATTATATATATATATATATATATATATATATATAATGGACACAAGGCACGCAGGATAATTATAAATAATATGAGCGCATTGCCAATTATTGACCTTAATTTTTTGTGAAGTAGAGAAATTCATCATAATAGGATTTGGTAATACTGATACTTGAGACGTCTAAATTAGAAACCAAAAAGTATACAACTTGAGCCAGGACTCTTTGGAAGATACACACACACATCCACACATGCACGAATATATGAATTATATACATACTCATCATTCAATGATAATTAAATAAAAAAGGAGTGCACCCTAAAAAGTACATGCAAACATGAAAAATGAGATAAATTAAAGAAAGAAAATCGCTAGCAAGAATTGAGATAAGAATGAGTGGGCACTAATCGACAATAATGGTGATGCGTGCTAGAAAATTCGCGGCTGTAGAGTAACAGACTATCGTCTTAGCGTTGTACGAAAGTTCAGCACACACACAGATGAAAGAGAAACAAGAGATGATGACTCCAGAAGTTTTTACGTAGAACATTGGTAAGGGAAAAACCACGAGGCCTGACACAGTTGCGGAAATCTACTATTGATCGATGATTACAGAAATCCTTTGTCCCACAAACGGGAAATGATAAATATATTTTTTAGATTACAACGTCGCTGAAAGCGTCTGGTTGGTGGTGATTTATGGTGGTTAGTGGTGGTCAATGACGGTTAGCGGAGGTCGACGACGATTGGCGGTGGTCGACGATGATCGACGGTGGTCGTCATCAGTCGGCGATGGTCAACAACGGTCAGCGGTGGTCAACGACGGAGGTCGGTGATGCTGAGCTGTAGCTTCTCCTCAATACCTCAGGCTCTCTCTAGACTCCGGCCCCCTCTCATGTGAGGGGTGGGGGTCTATTTGTGGTGTTCTGGGTGCAATTAATGCAAGAATATCAACCATTTTGATCGGACAGTCCAGAGAGTTTCTCTCGATCATGCGGTATTTAATGGACGTTTGAGTGCCTTAACGATGTCGGAATTGAGTGATCTTGGGCTCGTTGGATTTTTCTTGTCGAGATGCTCGATTCGAGTATAAGCTTGCTAGTGTGGTCATCTGTTTGACCTTCTAAATGTGTACAAAAATCTTCTAACGGTGGTTTAACGACTTGATCTGGGCTTGATTTGACTCGGATTGAACTAGTTTTTATATCATTAGGTCTGTCTCATCGAACCGGGCAGTTTGACTTTAAGTTTGCTGAAAACAGAACTCTGGATGAATTTTTATCAAGATTTGAACGTTTCTTGCTTAAAATATCATCTCGGGATCTTATCATCTCGGGATCTGTGTCATCTCGGGATCTGTGTCATGTCTCGAGATTTGTGTCGGATGTGAAAATCTGTTGGTGGTGCATCAAATGGCATCGACATAACAATTACTTTTTAGCAGCAAATTTTATGCATCTAGTACTAATGGAGTTGCACGTCTTAGAAGAATTTCACTGCCTATAATATAACATTTTTATCATATTGTCTTCAATTTTAGATTGAGACTAAGAAGTCGGAGTTGTGGATTCCCTTGTCGTTTTATTTTCTTTAATTTCTCTATGAGCTCCACAATGATATTTGGTTCTTCTATGCTCTCCTTTCCTTTGATATATTTTTT
>NW_018218284.1:915-4263 GCF_001263595.1 Phalaenopsis equestris | reverse complement strand
TGAGTTTAGTAAATTCATTTGGATTAAGTGAATCCTATAAAAAATAGTGGTACCGAAACAAGGGAACCATAGGATCCTAACCGGTGTCGCTCTAATAAAATTTATCATGCCCCCATAAATTTTAAGGAACTATAACCATATGGTCACCCGATTTGACATTATACCTGACACCTTTGAAAACTTAACCTCGCCACGGCGAGGAGCTTGGAGCTAGCATGGTGGGCAGCACGACCATCTTCAACAGCAAAATCTGCCTTCCCCAGCTAAACCATTCCTTCCGTAGAATTAAACAACCAAAGTCGTAGGACTTTGAGGATGTTTTCTTATGCAGCATAAATCCTCACCTCATCTTTAGGCCTTGGTACAAATCTGTTGTACAATATAAGACCTAACTCATCTTAGGATTCTGAGGTTGTCGTTCATCACGACCTAAATCCTCACATCTTCTAGGCTATTTGTGTGATTGTTTCACACGAATGTAAGCCCTATATAAATAAAATAGACTGGATGAAACATTTAAATAATTTCTCCTCAAAACTAAAGCCAAACAATATGATAGACTGAGAAGTAACTGAGGTTCTCCTCCGGATCTATGACCTCCCTTAGTTCTTCCTCCTTTGGATTCTACAATAAAATAATCCAAATTCGAGCCATTCCCATTTCAAACCTCTCTGTCCGATTTTGTCGAAGAGTCATATCCTTTGACCTCATTGAAGATAATATTTCTTGATTTTTATCAAGAGTTTTCTTAGGTGACTTTGGTATTTAAGATATAATTAAATATGGAGGCTTGCCCTTATAGGAAGCTTTTCCAAACCTAGCTTAAAAATCATATGAATTACATTCTCATTCATACAACCTCATGTGATTCTTTCCAATTGTTGACCGAGAAAATACCAGCCCGGTTCTTACATGTTCTCACAACAAATTTTAACATCTGGATATGTCAAATCAAGAAGTAAATGAAGTAAATGGATTTAAATCATTAAAACTTTGACCAAAGGAAAATATGTTGAGATTTTCATACCTATTTTACACTATTTTTTATGATATTTTACTTTAAAGAAAGGTATTTTTGATGTTTTGTTGCAGGAATGATGAATTAGGGTCATTGAAGCAATAAGATGCAAAAAGGAGTGAATTTGGAGCGAAAAGGACCAAAATGTGAAGATTTGAACTATGGTGCCGACGGCGAGCCCAACGACGGCTACAACGGACTTTTCCCGAGACTCCAGATTTAATTAATGCTGACGTTGCCCTCAAGGCCGCCGACGGCGAGATCGACGGTTATGTCCAACAATGCATTGGATGAGGACAAATTTTGGAGGGGTGCTTAGGCAACTCTTGGGAAAACACATCTACAACTTTAAAAGAAGATTTTGACCAAAAATGGAGGAGGCTCTAAAGGCACTAGAGGTCCTAGAGGTTAGAGAGGTTCCATTAGTGTGTAGAGAGTAGTGTAGAGAGCCTAATTGTGAGGAATTTCTCGAGAGATTGTAAGAGTGGAGGGAAAGTGAGAGATTTCTTCCTCCTTGCCGCTTTGAAGAGGAATTCTGTGTACTGTAAAGAAAGGAAGAGATTTGGAGGAACTACGAGGAGTTTTCTTGGGGGGAAATTATAGATAAGTGTTATTTACTTGTTGTAGTTTGGATGACATTGCTTTTATATATGAATTTTGAGTTTTGTTGTGTTTTCCCATGAGATCTGAGAAGTTTTCTCTGTCTTTCTCCTTATTTTGAGGTTTGTGAAATGATGACTTGAATTGGTTGAGCCATGAAAATGTTAAAAAAGTTGTAATGATCTTTTTACTTCGATCTTAATTTACTTTCAATCTGGCCAATTGATTTGTTAAAATATGTTTATTTTTACAACTAAAGTGAATATTACATCCGAGATTCAAAGAGGTCAAAGCCCTTGGAAATTGGATGCAAATGAATAGGGAAATAAAATTATTGGGCGTAGAAATAGAGATTTTAGAGTGACAGACTAAAATTCCCAATTCAGTCTAATCGTTTGGGTGCTGAAGTGTAGATGTTAGCCCTCAAGCGAGGGGAACGTAGGAGCTCCGAAGTGAGAGCCAATATCCTCACAGCCTAGCCGTAGATTCAGTAACAAAGCATAGGATTAGTCAATATTCCTGGACCAAAGGGTAAAGAATAGGTATGCTCCTATTTGGCACAACACAATTTGAATTGATTCACTCTATCTATTCACTATAATTTTTTGATAAGGAGAAGGATGTTTTCTTATATATTGAATATCACATTAAAACCTTTATTAGTATAATTAGTTATTTAAGAGTTATTAAAATTACATATTTATTTCAATTTCTTATTAGTGGAAAATAAGCAATTTGAACTCCATTATTGCGATTAAGTATTGCTTTTCTAAATTCTTAGTTTGTAGCTTCTAATATTAATCCCTGTGCGATTGATATATAAGAATCCATTAGAGGCCTATATTACTTGAGCGATACATATACTTGCGTTGATAAGTGTGACTTTACCATTATTGAATATTTTATATATACATCTTTATCGAATCTACAATTATTATTAAGTTTTTGGTGCCGTTGCTGAGGAATTAAACCTTGAGGAATTAAATCTACTAGCAGCAGTATTAAATACTTATATTTGTAAGCATATATAAAGTCGCTGTCAAGTTTTTTGCACCGTTGCTAGGGAGTAAACAAGAATCATAATTAGAGTAACGGACAAATTAGGATTATTAGAAAATGTTTAATTGAATTGCAACTTATTTTCATATATAGTTAACTATTTTACTGTGTACTGATTTCAAATTGTATGCGTAAATTTGGACCTGAAAATCTTATACTTTACAATTCGGAATTAGAACGCACTGTTAGAAAAATTAGAAGATTGAGAAGAAAACCTATAAATTCTGATACAATGGAAAACAACATGAACAATCAAGGAGTAGAAAATGAACACCAACCTAGACCACTACGAGATTATGCAAATCTTATAGCAGATGAAATTCCCAAAATCCTGATGTAGCTGCTAATTCATTTGAGCTTAAACCTACTATTATCCAAATGGTACAAAATAATCAATTCGGAGGTACACCAAATGAAGATCCTAATTTACACCTCGCTAGATTTTAGAACTGTGTGCTACCTTTAAATATGACAATTTCAAACGATGTTGTTAGACTTAGACTTTTTCCTTTTTCACTTAGGGATAAGACTAAGATGTGGTTAAATTCATTAGCACCAGGATCTATTTGAACTTAAGGAGAACTTTCACAGAAATTTCTATCCAAATATTTCCCTCCATCCAAAACTGCTAAACTTAGAAATGACATAACATCGTTCTGTCAGATTGATGG
>NW_018218284.1:0-412 GCF_001263595.1 Phalaenopsis equestris | reverse complement strand
ACTCAAATTAAGGAAAAGAAGTTGTCTATGGAAGGGCTGATATTAAACATGGGTTAACAATTGCAGAATTAAGGAAATCAATTACAAATTCAAGGAAATCAATTGCAAAATCAAGGAACTGCTATTAAGAATATTGAAAATCAATTAGGGCATATCGCTACTGCGCTTAGTAACCGAATGTTAGGAACTTTTTCTAGTACTGTGGAACCACATCCTAATGATCAAAGAAAAGAACAAATTAAAGTGATACAATTACAAAGTGGAAAAGAATTGGAAACAAGAGTACAGAAAGAAACGAAAACTGAAAAAGAGAAAGTGGATACAGAAAAAGAAAAGGATCATGAGTGCCTAGAATTAGAATATCCACTTACACCAACGACAATTACTGTGGAGAAACCTCCACCACCGTTTC
>NW_018218283.1:0-4741 GCF_001263595.1 Phalaenopsis equestris | reverse complement strand
ACATAAGTCGAATCTAAAACATCTACTCTCCTAAGAAGATCGAAGTTTAATGTGATCGAGTCCTCTAAGACGACTCTCTCTAATTTTGTCCGTTATTGGAGCTACACAACCCTATCACAGAAATATTCATTTCTCATTTTGCCTCTAAGTGATAAGCCACACATCCACCTAAGCATTCTCATCTCGGCAACACTTAACTTTGTTTTATGCTTCTCTTTTAAAGGCCAACATTCTGCGCCATAGAGCACTGTAGGTCTCACCACCATCTTATAAAATTTTCCTTTCAGCCTAAGCGATAGTTTTCTATCACACAATAGGCCCGAAGCATTCCTCCATTCACTTAAACCAACCAACTAGAATTATACTAATAACATCCCCATCTATATCACCATCACTTTGAACAATAGACTCAAGATATCTAAAGCGTTCATACATTTTAATGATTTGATCACCCATAATTACAACTCTGTCAATAGAGCTACTACTACTAAAATTACATTCCATGTATTCAATATTAGTTCTACTCAAACAAAAACTTTTAAGACTCTAATGTAGACCTCTATAATTTGAGTTTTTCCGGAGCTTTTTCTTTAGTTTCATCCACAAGAAGGATATCATCAACAAAAAACATTCATCATAGTACATCCTCCTGTAAATATCCAGTAAGAGCATCCATAACTAAAGCAAAAAGATACGGGCTTAAAGCCGATCCCTGATATAATCTATCTAAAATAAAAAAAATATTTAGTCAATACTCCTTCTGTTCAAACACAACTAACAACTCTAGTATACATATCTTTAATGACTTATCTTTAATGACTTGAATATAAGACTTGAATATAAGTCATATCAACAGGTTTATTCTTTAGAACTCTCCAAAGGATTTCCCTAAAAATCTTATCTTAAGCTTTTTCTAAATCACTAAAAATCATATTTAGATCATCTTCATTCTCTTCTTTATTCTCTTTGTACGTCTCCATCAAACCTCTCAATAAATGTATGGCTTACATAGTAGACTTGTCTGACATAAATCCAAACTGATTATGAGATATCTTTGTAACAAGTCTTAACCTATGTTTAATTACCCTCTTCCATAAATTTAAAGTATGCACATCAACTTAATTCCACTATAATTTACACACTCTTGTGCATCCCCTTTATTCTTCAAAATGAGGATCAAAATACACTTCCTCCACTACTCAGACATCTTTTTAGTTTCTAAAATAATATTAAAGAGTTTAGTAAGCCAAGAAACTCTCAAATCTCCTATATGTTTTCACACTTCAATTAGGATATCATCAGATCCAACTGATTTTTCACCCTTAATTTTCTTTAAAATCTTCTCAACTTTTTTTTTACCTAATGTGACGGTAAAAAAAATATATCTTATTATTATTAATGATATTTGCATCACTCAAGTCAATCGTATTTTTGAAAACTTCATTTAAAAATTTATCAAAATAGCACACCCGCCTATAATATCTTTTACAAAGAAAAATAATACACTTTACTTGAGTTAAATCTTTACTTTTATTTTCTTTTTATTTGGCTAGCTTATACACATTTTTCATCTTCTTTAGTCTCTAATATATTATAAAGATCACTAAAACCAGAATTTTTTGCATCACAAATTATTCTCTTAGACTCCCAACGAGCAACCTTATATTTTTTTTTGGTTCTTTAAGTTTTTACATTTAAACAAATTTTTCAAACAAAACTTCTTATATTTTATCTTTTCTTGCACATTATTATTCCACCACCAACTATTTTTACTTATGAAAATGTTTAATAGTGTTTGTTACTTTATCTCTTATAAAATTTGTTGCATCATGAACAACCCAAATCTTGAAATCTTGAAGTTTACTCATAAAAATAATTATATGTCTTTTAGGTGGCCCCATCTAATTTTATAACAATGATTCCTAATATTTTTTATCTTAAAACTCTTCATCTTAAAATCTAAAACTAATAATCGATGTTGAGTACTTAAATTCTCACTAAGAATGATCTTATAATCTTTACATTCTCAACAATCTCTTCTTCTCAAAAGAAAATAATCAATTTGTATTTTATTAGATTCATTCTCATAAATAATAATATGCTCATCTCTTCTCTTAAATAAAGTATTAGCAATGACAAAATCATATGCTAAAACAAAATCTAATATGATCTACCTTCTTCATTAATCACACTAAAACCGTAGTCATCATGAATATTTCTAAAATCTTCTACCACTCTATCATCAAGTTCATTTAAATCTCCTCCAATAAAAATTTTTTTAAGAGAGATCATTTGTATTAATTCTTCTAGGTCATTTCAGAATTTTTCTTTAGAACCTAGATCTAAACCTACTTGAAAAGTATAAGCACTTTTAATATTAAAAATCAATATTAAAAATCTTAGCGTCAACAACAATCTTAAGGGCTATAATTCTATCTCCAATTCTGTTAATTTTTACAACCTTATCTTTTAAACTCTTATCTATAATTACGCATATACCATTTTTAGTGCGACTTCTACCTGAATATCAAAGTTTAAAACCTAAATTATCAATTTTCTTAGCATTTTCTCCAACTCATTTAATTCTTAAATAGATAAGATATTTATCTTCCAATGAACTATAATATCAACAAATTCATTTAATTTACTTGTAAGTACCTATATTCTTAGATCCTCTATTAATATTAATTTTATGGACTAAATTTTTACTTGCATCCGTCCGAAATGTGAGAACCCTTGCTTATTTGAAACTATACCTAGACACAGCTGCCCGACACACTTTTCACTGTATTCAGGTTATACAACATGCCGCTTCCAGGGGAGACCTTAGCATTTATACAAGGATCTAAAGAATTCATGTCATGATTTTTCGACAAATTTTACGCTGGCTATTGACTACCTAGAGACAACCCTCCACTTTTCACGTTTAGAGCTTGGGACCCGGCAATGGCAGTGTTTTATGACCTATCAAGTGCACTTTATGATCCACCACTTAAAAACTTTTAGACTATCAAAGAGCTTACTTAATCTGGACATAATGATAATTTAAAATTATCACTTTATAATGAAATCAATCCCTCGATCATCATTATTTTTTGTAGCGCTATTTGATGGAAACCACACACGTAGAAGATATCAGTCACATTCTTAGTAAAATGAGATATTTGAGAGTAATTATGAGATACAACTAATATAATATTCAACCTTCGTAAGCTTAGGTTAATTTTAAAATTTTCATCATCGATAAACTATTGTAAATGGTGAGGAGATCTTGCTTTAAGCTGTGGATAGTACATTTCATCTTAAGTTTCTAAATCCTGAATTTTTTTATCCTTAAACTTTTACAGTCTAAGCCTAGTATGATTTGATTTTTTTTTTAAATTCATTATGTCATATTATCAACTCTATCTTTACGCATAAATGATCAAGTTTGCAAGCCAAAGTCATTCTTGCATTTTCCGACAATAGCATCGCCAAAAGTTTTCAGTTGAAATTAGTTTTTTTTAATAAAGGACCTTGAATCATATGTAAATGGACAACAAAAAATGTTCTTCATTAGTTTTAAAGTTCAAAATTCAATTGCAAATTTACTTCCCTTGAAAACCCACTTTTGATTCATGCAGCAATAGTTTAATCAAGGTGGAAGTCATGTTAGCTTTGATCTTAAAGATGGTGATCGAACTTCACAAGATCAAAACTTTGTCCTATCAGCAAGGCAGCTCGTTCAAGAACATAGTGCAATATAAGAGTTCAAATTAAAAAAAAACCTAAAATTCAAAGTAATCACATACTTCTTGAAGCAGAGGATCTTAAAATTTGTCTTGTTTTTAATCCATACAACATGCCCTAGCATTAGGTTCGCACATTCAGTTTGTTTTTCAGAACACATGCAGACGAGTATATTTATCTAAGTGCACTTGCACAACTTCTAATGAACTAGAATAAAACATTTGCAAAATTTTGAATGAAACTACATATAGCATGATGCATTTTCACTATTTTCAATCCACTTGTATAATGCACTATCATGATTTTCAATGCACTCTCAGAATTATTAAAGTATTTGCCCAACACAGTTGCATATTTTATTAGGTATTTATGCGATGCATTTATGCACTTTTTTAGGCATTTTGAAAGCTACACCATGATACATGCTCCTGATTTGAAAAGAAAATGTCTGCATTTTAATTGTTCACGCAAATGATTGTCATTACAAGCACGCACGGTGCTTTATTTTTAAATTTACAACCAGCTTTTAATTTTGTCTTTACATGATTGTTTTTTGGAGTAACTGACCTGCAATAAAAAACAAATAAATAGTTCATCTTCGCCATTTAATTTCTCACCATGCCTTAAGAAGGGTTTTTCTTGTGTTCATATGCAAATTGCCAAGTTTTGTTATTGCTCCCAAGTGACATATTCTATTCCCTAGAAGTTCTCGTTCAGCTGTAGTTTAGAATTTGAGTATCATTCATCATTCTTGTTTGTGTGTGTATGTGTGGTAACTTTAGAACACATCATTTTTATGTTTCATCAGTGCCTGCAACGAGACATTTTAATAACACAAAATTGAGGTATTCTTGATCAAAATTTTAGCAGCATTTTGACACCAACCCAGCATAAGAGAACTTAGAAATTGTTGGGAGGTGTAATATGTAAACATCATGGTCAGGTTTTCTACCCCACTGTGCCAAAAAATGAATGTGTAAATATTCATATTTGCATGAAAAATTTTAGCGCC
>NW_018218282.1:4756-5490 GCF_001263595.1 Phalaenopsis equestris | reverse complement strand
GAGGAGGAAGACCTACAATAAAGATAATTCAGGTTACACAGAGAATCTGATAATAAGAACTGAACATAAGGGATCCTGCAGGGAGAATTTTGGTGTCAGTAAGAGGAGGGACTACAGAGGAGGGCCTGCAAACCAGCTGGAGGGATTCTAGAGGAGGGCCTGCAACCGAAGGACTCGGGCTGCAAGGAAAGGGAGAGTTCCGGAGGCTGAGAAATATAGAGGAAGGCCTTCAATAACAGCTCCAGATGCATGTAGGACTCCTATGAGGACTGACAGATGATGGTTGTCTCAGGGATAGCAGGAGAAGTTGGAGGATGAGAGATAGGAGGTCCGACAAATGAAGATTGTCGTTTGATTCAGATAGACACGCATGATCTTATCAGGAAATGGCATAACCAATTGGGCCGTGCAAACGAGCTGACAACTCGAACAGTCTGATCCAAGAGAGCAGACGCGTGATCGAAAAGAAAAATCCTGTATCTAGACTTTTTCTCATTTGTACGTGATGTCAGTCAAATGGGAGGAAGCACACAATCACCCTCTATGATGTCATATGCTAAGAAGACGACAATCTGTTTGAACCAAGAGAGATAGGTTTCGATCAGGAAAAATCTGATACAATGTTGAAAATTAGATTAGGAGAGAAAAAAATGCTTCATTTCACTATCACATGCAGGGTACAATATATAGGTAAATCAATCCCTCCTAATCTACAAACTTACCAAATAAATCTA
>NW_018218282.1:565-1641 GCF_001263595.1 Phalaenopsis equestris | reverse complement strand
TAATATGTGACTGAGTTTTGGAGACGATGTTATTCAATTGTTCAATTCAGCCAATTTTATTATTTGAGACTTACATTTGCATAATATTCGATTATGCAAATAGCCCGCAAAGAGATGAGGGTTTACGTCGTACTGAACGACAACCTCAGAACCTAAGGAGAGTTAGGTCTTATGCTGCACAACATGGTTGTACAGGAGCCTAAAGAGGGTAAGAGGATTTAAGTCGCGCTGGGCGAGTTACCTCAAAGTCCTATGAGTTGTTATTGCTACGAAGAGAGAATGTTGAAGAAGATCCTTTTGTTGCTCGATCCAAGCTCTTCTTCGTGCTGCCCACAAAGTTGGCTCCAAGCTCCTGGTGTAGCGATGGCAGGGTTTTAAGTGTTTGAGATTGGTAATTTATGTTTCGCAGTTTTGTTGTCAAAGTTTGGTTTTACTTTGTTTTTGTTTTTTTTTAATGTTGTTTAATTTAAAAAAAAAAGTTTTGTAATTTGCAGTTTTGGTGTGTGCTTAGCAGGTAAAGTAAATAAATGCAAGTAAGAGAAGTGTTGTAAAGTAAGTAACTAAAATTGCATTGCATAAAATAAATGTGTACCTGGTGTATCTGCTATGTGAATAGCTCATAAAACATAATATAGTTTGCAGAGAATTTAAATAAACTTGTAAGGAAAGTAATCAAAGCGAGAAAACCCAGCACGAAAGTCTGAAAAACAAGTCGTAAAAATACAAGTAAAAGAAACATGTATCCGTATAAAAACCAGAACTGGGTGTAAGACATTGGTAAAAGTGGGGGCTCAGAGCTGGACTGTGTGTTTCCCGGTCTTGAATAAGAGCTACCAACCCGACAATCTACGTAGGGCAGTCCTAAACCCCGATCCTAATGACTAACCATGGACTTTTATAAATTTTCATAAAAAACTCTTTGATTTTCATGCAAAAGTTGTTGTTTAAGTTTTTTTTATGCACAATTTTTTTTAACATGCAGAAGAGATTTTGTTTTGTTTTTTTTAAATATTTTATAAATTTGTGTAGTCCACATGTTAGTCACTCTAATCATGCTAAAACTACTGACAACCTAA
>NW_018218282.1:0-555 GCF_001263595.1 Phalaenopsis equestris | reverse complement strand
GTCGGGGGCGACAATCCCACCAAGAGTCGGCGAATAGTATCATCAGTCATTTCCTCTCCTTTATTGAAGGTCCTTGAGGTAGGAGATTCTATTCTAATAATCTCACTTCGTATCCTTCATTTAAGCACAGATAAGCAATGTCGTCATCGCCCTTGCCACCTAGACCCTAGACTTATTCTAATTTGGCAATCCACATGTGGCATTAACAAATGTCCCCAGTTATCAGGAAGATTTGAGTATAATATTCAAGCTTAAATCTCGATGCATTGGGTTTCAATATATGTTAAGTTATGACAGGAATTTCACTATTGGTTTAATTAAGAAGCATGAACTACGTCTCGGTGCATCCTCATGTCTAGTGTCTTAATCAGTTTGTGAATCAGGGTCAAGTGTCTAGTTTCATTATTCATTCAAAAATTAGATAGATAAGCGCTCACCTAGGGTGTGCTCCTAAAATATAAGAAGTCTACACTGAAAAATTAGGTAGATAAACTCTCACCTAGAATATGCTCCAGGAAGTCTACACTGAAAATTAGGTAGATGTACTCTCACCTA
>NW_018218281.1:10128-14648 GCF_001263595.1 Phalaenopsis equestris | reverse complement strand
GTAGGTATCAATTTCAAGGAGAGAGTCGAAATTTACGTATCGACCTTAAAATGTGAGAATTAAAATGTATGTATCAATTCGAAGATGAGAGAATTGAAATGTATGTATCAATTTCAAGGAGAGAGTAAATTTAAGTACTGACTCAAAAATGAGATTTGAAATTTAGCTATCAATCTCAAGGAGAGTCAAAATTTAGGTATCGACCTCAAAAGATGGGGATCAAAATTTAGGTACTGATTCAAAAATGTGATAATTGAAATTTAGGTATCAATCTCAAGGAGAGAATCAAAATTTAGGTATCGACCTTGAAATATGGGATCAGAATTTAGGTACTGAATCAAAAATGAGATTATTGAAATTTACAAAGAGCTTGGCGTGTTGAATTTGCAAAAGTGTATCATGTGAAATGGTTGATTTTGTAGAAGACTTGTAGAGCTTTGTGAGTTTTTCTGCAGATTGTGAAATTCTGTGGGGATGTGCAGAGAGTTAGTGTAGATAACGATGGTTGTGCTGCGCGCACAAAGGGTAAGAAATTCTGAAAATGGAAGAATCCACTTAATAGGTCCATTTTATTTTCTTAGTAATTTTTCAAAATATGTTTTTAAAGTTTTAATTTTAATTAGTTGATTTTCAAAAGAAATTTGTTTTGTTGATTGTTCATTTGTGATTATTTTTATTTGAGTTTTATTTTATGTATGAATTTTGTTAAATTTAGTGGAATATTATAATCAAAAGTGGACAAGAGAAAATTTGAAGTCTAAAATATTTTTTCAAAATTTTCATTATATTGAGGTTAATTACAAAATTTGGACCTCGTCATAGACATTTGGCCACATAGATAACCCTAAAGCAATCAAAGTTTCAAAGAAAGCAGAGGCAAGCAACATTGAACAGCATTATGTTGCGTAATAAGTTTTCAGGTATCGTCCATTTATCAATAACATGGGTTTTTCGCCCTGGAAGCCCACCAACTGGTAGGCTCCTTCTGCATAGACCTTCTCAACAACAAATAGTCCCTCCCAAGTTGGCTCAAATTTTCCACCTATTTTGTGGCGTGCAAGAATAGGTCTTTTGAGCACAAGCACGAGGTCACCAACTTTGAATGTCCTTGGGCGGACCAATTTGTCATGGCCTTGTACCATCTTCGCCTAGTAGAGCTCCAAATGTTGTTGTGCTTCTAGTCGTTTTCCCTCGAGACTCTCCAATTCTTCAAGTCTGAGTTTTACACGTTCTTCCATTGTGAGTTGGTTGGCAACGGCGACTCTGAGAGATGGTGTCTGGATTTCTAGCGGTAGCACGTCCACAACTCAGTACACGAGCATATAGGGTGTACACTGAGTGGGAGTCCTGAAAGTCGTCCGGTAGGCCCATAAGGCTTCTAATAGTTTGTTGTGCCAATCCCTTTTATTTCATCCAGTGTCTTCTTTAAAATCTATACCAGTGTCTTGTTGAAAGCCTCAGCCAGACCATTTACTCTGGGATAGTAAATTGTAGAGTATCTTCAATCTATCCCATGTCTTCTGAAGAAATTATTGATCTTTGTACTTTTGAAAGCTGTCCCATTGACAGAGATTATTCTTCGCGGTACTTCGAAACGATAGACGATTTGGCTTCTAAAAAATTGAAGGACGTGCTGTGTCGTAACCTCACGTAACGGTATTGCCTCTACCCATTTGGAGAAGTAATCTGTAGCGGCAAGTATAAACTTGTGTCCTCTGGAAGATGGAGGGCTATCGGACCTATTATATTCGTGCCCCAACACTCGAATGGCCACAAGGCAGCAGTTGGGTGTAGCACATTCGGAATCTGGTCTAAGACCACCCCATGCACTTGGCATTGGTAACATTTTTTGGATGTATCCATGCAATCAGACATCATTGTTGGCCAATAATATCCGAGTCTTTTGATCTTCATTTTCATTTTCGGCCCTGATTACTGAGCGCCACATAATCCGGCATGTACTTCCTTGATAATATTTTGACAATATTCTATGCTTTGGCTCTGCTCAAACACCGTAGCCACATTTGGTCAAATTATCTTCTATAGAGAATGTTTCCCACCAGGGCGTAAGACATGACCCTTCTTGTGATGTGGTGCACCTCGGACTTGTCTTCTGACAGCTTTCCAGTATGCAAATATTCTATTAACGGCTTGCGCCAATCTTTGTTGATGTCTGCAACTGTATTTATTGTTTCTTCTTTTCCAAGCTTGTGTAGAGTTTCCAAGTCATTTTGAGACAAGTGAGATAAGACTCGTCTTCCTTGCACCATGACTTCGATGGAATCCTTCGGGGGACACACCATTTCCGTAGCGAGTTTTGCTAGAGCGTCGGCATGGGCATTATCTCCTTGAGGAATCCGGTAGAAAGTCACCTCAGGAATCTACACCAGGAGCTTCATTGTGTACTTATGGTACTCTGCTAATCTTGGTCTCAGAATTTTGTATTTTCCGGCGACTTGCTGGAAGATAAGATAAGAGTCGCCATAAATGGTAATGTTTGTTATATCCATGGAGATTGTCAATTCCAATCCGGTGATTAAAGCTTCATATTCAGCTTCATTGTTGGTGCACGTCTCTGTCAGGTGGTATGAGAACCTCAACAAACCCTTATCTGGAGTAATAAAGATCAAATTGATCCCTCCTTTGCCTGGTATAACTGCGCTTGATCCTTTGTCTTATCTGGCTGATGAAGCACCATCAAAGTACATTTCCCAACGCTGTGCACTCGAAAATTCCATTTTTAGTATTTGCTCATCTGGTAACTCATCCTTGAGAGAGGACCCAGCTTGCAATGAGTATGCAGTGAGAAAATCTGCTAGTATCTATCCCTTGACAGCACGAAGGGGAACAAAACTTTTATCAAATTTCAATAAGATCATTGACCATCTTGCTAAACGTCCGAAGAGTGTTGGTCGGGTCATCAGATATTGCAATGGATTAAATTTTGAGATTAGGGTGATCTTATGAGAAAGCATGTAATGTCTAAGCTTTTGGGCCGCAAAAATTAACGCCAAACAATGCTTCTCAATAGGTGGATACCTTATCTCTCTCAGAATTAGAAGACAACTCAAGTAGTAGAGTGCATTTTCTTTACCCTCATCATTGACTTGGGCTAAGAGGGCTCCGAGAGAGTCATCCAAAGCCGTGGTATAAAGTATCAACGGTTTTCCTGGGATAAGGGTTGCCAAAACAGGAGGTGTCATTAAATAATATTTAACGTCCTTAAAGGCCCGCTGACATTTCTCTTCCCAAATAAATTTGATGTCTTTTTTAATTAATGCCAAGAAAGATTGGCACCTACCTGAGAGATTAGAAATAAAGCATCTCAGATATACCAACTTCCCCTGCAAGGAATGTAGCTGTTTCAAGGTTTTAGGGGGAGGCATTTCCAAGATAGCTTTAATCTTATCTGGGTCGATCTCGATTCCCCAATGATGGAAAACGAATCCTATAAAATTCCCGGAGGTAATGCCAAATGTGCACTTTAAGGGATTCCTTTTAAGGTCATATCGTCGTAACCGTTCAAACACGATCCTCAAATCGTACAAGTTGTATATTTTCTTTTTACTTTTGATGACCAAATAATCTAAGATCTTCGTCATTGCACGCTGATATGTTGCTCCAACGTTCTTTAGGCCGAACGACATCATTGTGTAGCAGAAGATTCCAATCGGTGTTCTGAAAGCTATAAGCACTGCATCTTCGGGAACCATCTTGATTTGGTTATACCCCGACGATCCGTCCATGAAGGTGAAAATCTCGAGTGTTGGAGCGATATCCACCATCATTTCTGGTATAGGTAGTGGAAACTCGTCTTTTGGATATGCCTTGTTCAAGTCTTTGAAGTCGACGCAAAAGCAGATCTGCTCATTTTTCTTTTTAACAGGTACAATATTGGCTAACCACGTGGGGTACTGCTCTTCTTTAACGAAACTGGCGTCTATCAATTTCTTTACCTTGGCGATGACTTGTTGTTCTATTTCGAGGCGCATTCTCCTGGGAGCTTGTGAGGCTACATTCTTGTCCACCCCAAGTTTATGGACTGCAACCTCTGCTGACAGTCCTGGCATTTTATCATAGCTCCACGCGAAATAATCTTTGAATTCTGCTAATAGTTTGACCAGTTCTACAGATTCTTCGTCATTAAGTAGAGTAGTAGTATATAAAAGTTATGATCTATTGTAGCTAGAGAACTTATAAATGTAGGCCGGGGTCGTTCTTTAGTCCCGAGGTTAATCTCTTTCAATTCATTGATAGTATATTTAATTTCCTTCCCAAATTCTGGCATAGCATCTTCTATTGGTTGATCAGTAGAGTCATCCTCTAATCGAGGCAATCCTATTCCGACTCACTAGTAACAACCATATTGATAGGAACTTCATGAGAACACTACTAGTAACAGATCTTAATCCATAAATATAAGTTTAGGAATGTAATTAGGTTTTTCCTTTAGGTAGGTCCAGTGAAGCCAATTTTTTATTAGGCATCTCCTCAAGCTTCTCCTCACTTTTATACTTTTT
>NW_018218281.1:8964-10021 GCF_001263595.1 Phalaenopsis equestris | reverse complement strand
GCTTTGAACCAACACTATGGACTTCCTTGACCTCTAAACTCTCGACCTTTTGAGGGAGAATCAGAGTAAGGGTCATAGTATTCACATAGTGGTTTATCCAATCATACATTGTTTCATATTCATTCTTCTGTATACCTTCTAGAGCTATCTTGTACTGAGGTCTCTTTTGCTTTGTCATCATTATCTCATCTTCAGAACTGTCTTCATCATCAATGTTGATGGTTGGCCTAGTCCGTTTAAAAATTAAATTGATCTTTCCTAATCCTCATCCCCAGCCTCAACCTCGGGTGCGTGAACTAGAAGAACCTCCACCAACTCGTTGTAAGGGAGTGGTAGAAGGTTGTTAAAGAGGAGTTGTTTGGCTTCCTCTTTGTGATTGCTCTGAATCTTAATTTTTATTTGTCAAAATCTCACGCGAGAAGACAGTCTTCTTTGGAGGCGTGTAGTAGGCAGCATCTTCATGGATACCAACTTCATGCACTGAAAATGATTGTAGGTCTCCCTTGATGCAATTTTATTATCCATCTTTGCGGTATTTGATACACTGGTGTAGAGATGATGGAACCATTTTGTGCTCATGAATCCATGGTCGACCCAATAGAATGTTAAAAGAGGTTCGGCATCAATGATATGAAATTTAGCTGTTGTTACGAGTTCTCCAAACTTCATAAGTAATGTAATTGATCCAAGGGCTCTATCTCCCATTTGGTTGAATCCTCCTAACATCATCTTGTCAACCGTAATCTCTTGAGCTTCTCTTGAGCTTCAATATCAGAGCTTCAATATCAAAATAGGTCAATGTCTGTAGGCTCATCAAGTTAAGAGATGCTCTAGGATCTACTAAAACTCTAGATAACACAAATCTGCTAATGTTGACGGAGATGTATAGGGGACGGCTGTGGTCGGCGGTAGCGAGCAGCAAGTCTTCATCTGTGAAGGTTACCTCTGACTTTTCTCTCAATGAGCAAACTTCATCTGAGGATGTGCTAGCCAACTGAGCTAAGCAAATTTTTGGGTCAAGCAAAGCTGTAACCAGAGATTCTCTCATCTCCTTTGA
>NW_018218281.1:7059-7780 GCF_001263595.1 Phalaenopsis equestris | reverse complement strand
AATACTCTGGTTACCTTAGCCTTTTCATGTGGCTCCATGTGCTTCATTTCTTCTTGCATACTGTTGGCTTTACTGAGTAGCTTCTCGAAGGATTTGATGGTGAGTCCCTTAAGCATGAAAGCTACTGGCCCATGAATGCTTTTGAGTAGAATCTCAATCGCTTGATGTTCCTGTAGCTGAGGTTCACACTTCATGCTAAGGTTTCTCTACTTCAAAATCTAGTCTGTCAAGGTTTCACTAGGCTTCTGCTTCTCCATCATGACTTCTCCAATAGACACATGATGTTGCGCCCCAGCAAATCTTTTCACAAACAACTATTCCAACTCATAAAATGTTTTAACTGGCCCATTGGGCAAGTCAACGCACCAGTTGAAAGCAATTCCTAACAAGCTGCTGGAAGAATAGAGCTTCACTATTTCTTGTGGCTTCATTATTCCTTGTGTTGCCACAACTGGCTCGGAAATGTGCTATGTGTTGTCTGGGATTTTCAATCCCATCAAATATCTTGAAGTTTGGGGCCACAAAACCCTTGGGGAAAGGTACAACATCGAACTCCTCTGGGTAAGGTCTACCCTTCAAAATTGATGCACCGCACTTGGATTGAGCTAAAGCGTCCCGCACTTATTCAACCATTTGCTTAAATTCCTTTTCTGGTATGTCACCTGATGGAGAATCTTTCTTTGGTTGTTCATCTTTGTTTGCTGAAGTAGCCTCTCTTCTT
>NW_018218281.1:5470-6943 GCF_001263595.1 Phalaenopsis equestris | reverse complement strand
TGACTTGCTCATCCCTTAGGAGGATAACCCTACGCAGCTCATCTACGGCGTTCTCTTTGGTGAGAGGTTGAGCCTTGCACTTAAATGTGGTAGCTCTGGTTTCGATCACATGGACATCCATGAAATCCTCCTCCAGGTAATCATTGTAATCAAACTCTTCATTATCCTTATCGAAAGAAAACTCCGTCCTCTCGAGCTAACTCAGAAATCTCGATCCTGGGTTTCTCAACTTTCTCCTCAATTATTGATTCTTTGATTGCTTTAAGATCTGGAGGACCTTGGTGGATATCCTCTACTTGTTCCTCCATCTCACTGGCTATTGTCACGATGATGTTAGATATTTTAGGCACCGGTTTTAATTACTGCCCTGCAGGCTCACTAAACTGTATCGGCGAAGCGACCTTAGGTACTCATACCCTCTTCTTTTTCAACAATGATGTCTCAGGACGGGGCGTCTTAGTAGAAACATCGGTATGTCGAGGGAAGGTATGCTCCCAATGGTGTAGACCGGCTACAGTGTCAGGTAATCACTTTATCTTTATCTCTGGGATTGCAGGAATGGCGGGTAAGATCTTCGGACCAAGTTATGACATAACCGGTCGACGGTCTGTGGTCCTGGTGGCAGTATGATCAGTAGTAATCACTGCGGTATCAACTCTGTTCCCTAAGCGGAGCCAAACGGGAATGCGAGTAGGCGGTGCTCCAGTTGGCTTACGGGATTGTCTGGCGGATTTGATGCCTTTTAGAATTTCCTTCTTCACGCGAGGGGAAATTGCATCTCCTACTCATTTAAGTAACTTGCTAACCGAACATCCTTCTTCAGTAGCAAGTCTTCTGAAAACTGCACTGACTCGAGTGATAGGAGTGAACTTCTTTCTCTCCTCACTCTGTCCATGAAGTGACGATAAAGCGACAGCGATCCTCCAAATACTCTCATATTTATCAGTATCTGTCATCGGATGGAATCTACTCCCTCGCAGGAGTGGATAAATTTCCGGTACTTCTTCATCTTGATGAGGCTCCTCTTCAATGGGTGTCTCCTCAGGAGCCTGGGCTTTGATGGCCCTCCAAACTTTTCTGTTACAGTTCCTCTTTTGAGTGCGGGTCAGCGTTACAGTCCTCAAACTTGATCCGATTTCAAACACGGGTTGTGGGACAGTTAATTCCTCAATCGAATCCTCAATAATCATTAGTTATTTCCCCTTAGCAGCAGCGGGGATAGCAGGTTTGATGGGTGTCGCGACGGTAGTAGCTTTAGCCTTCTTGCAGGCAGGGAAGTATTGAAGGCAGATCAAACTGAATTCTCCAGATGGTTCTTGTATTTCCATAGCAGCGATATTCATTACCACAAACAGGGCTTTCTCGAGGATGACCTCGAGATCTTCGAATCCGGTTCCAAATTTAATGGTAGGAGCGACGTTACGGGTGTTCTGGTCCGTTGGTAGGTTGCAAGAAAAGGTCAGCGTTGGGGAG
>NW_018218281.1:3584-4621 GCF_001263595.1 Phalaenopsis equestris | reverse complement strand
GGTTTATATTAAACTGGGTTCGGACATGCTTCCTATAAAGGAAAGCCCCTATAGTTAATTACGTCTTAAATGACCAAAGTCATTTAAGAAGACTCTCGATAAAAATCAAGAAATATTGTCTTCAAGGAGTTTCAAAGGGTAGGACATTTCAATGAAATAGGATGTAGAGGTGTGAAAGGGGATTGGTTCAAATTGGGAACATTTTATTGTAGAGTCTAAAGGAGGAAGAACTAGGGGATGTCATGGATCCTAGAGGAGAACCTCTGTGACTTCCCAAGCTATCCTAATGTTTGGCTTAAATTTATAGGAGAAAAATTTAAGTGTTACATCCTGCCAATTTTATTAGTTGGGGCTATGAAACAGTCACTCAAATAGCATGGAAGATATGAGAATTTAGGTCGTGACAAACGTCAACCTCAGAATCCTAAGATGAGTTAGGGCTTATATTGTAAAGCAGGGCTATGCAAAGGCCTAAAGATAAGGTGAGGATTTACGTTGCATAAGCAAGAAACATCGAAGCCCTATGAATTTGTTGTTTAAGTCTAAGGAAGGAAGATTGGTTTAGCTAGGGAAGACAGGTTTTGCTGTTGAAGATGGCAGTGATGCCCACCATGCTAGCTCCAAGATCCTCACCGCAACGAGTTTGAGTTTTCTAGTGTGTCAAGTTATAATGTCAAATCAGGTGGCCCTATGGTTGAAGTTCTTTAACTTTTACGAGGGCATATTAAAGTTGATTAGAGCGACACCGGTTAGGATCTTACGGTTCCCTCGTTCCAGTATCACTATTTTCTATTAGATTCACTTAGTCCAAATGAACTTACTAAACTCAACTTAATGAGTTCCATAATTTCATTTAGACTGTGGGAAGCCTCGTTAGCAACCGTAGGTTACCTCCTCCGAGAGATTCTCAATCATCCGATAGAGACATCTTAATTTAATTGAAGTTGTGGTTTTGTGTAATGTTTGTGATTAAATCTTGAGTTATTTTATATTTTGAATGTTGTGGCGGTGAATTTTATCTTGGTTGATTTTTAATT
>NW_018218281.1:1697-3528 GCF_001263595.1 Phalaenopsis equestris | reverse complement strand
GAAAATAACGTAAGCATAAAGCATGTAAGGAAAAGGCAGAAGAAAGACGGTACTATAACCCGTAAAAGCGTATCTGGCCAGTTTTCTCGTTCCACCACCTGAAACTTAAAAATGCATGTGAGGGCATTTATGAATAGTAGGAGAAGTAAAGTTCTAGTGGTTTTCCTAACTTTATGTTGTATTTTGGTGAGTCCTTAAAAGTTTAATTAAGGATGATTTCATTAAGCTAAGTATATTAAGTTTAATAGACCTCTGAGGTATCCAACAAGTTAGTAGGAGGAAGCAGGTCCATGCCTCCCTCTCACCAACTGGTGAAAAGCCGGGAGTTCATTTAAACTTATTATGTTGCTTAATGGTTCATCCTATGAATACTTCTAATGCTCAGTGAACATTGATGTCTTAATTATCCCTAAGGAAGGGGTAATTATCATTTATCATTTAATTTGAAAATTATGTGAGTGAATTTCCTTAAAGGGCAAGTTAGTGTAACCGCAAGTTGGAGTAACCTGAACACTTTGCCAATTTTTTAATTAGGCTTAGTGGTGTTTCAAGGTTGTTTGATTATTTTATGTTTATTTCTCTAATTCTCATTTAGTCAATTTTTATTTGGCCTAAGCTACCACTAAGACCTTAAGACCTAGGTAAGTGTCTTAATTAGTTTTGAAAAGGTTAAGCTTTACGTGGTCATGATTCATAATTTGAATTTTTATTTGAAAATCGAAATAGGGGTATTAAATTGATTAGTTATTGACTTCAAAAGTCATACCCCTAAGTCCAAGATCATTTAATTTTAATAAACTTCCAAATTTTAATAATTTAGAATTTTATTAACTTAATTAATAAAGTGAGATTGATTTCTACCAATTAACCCCTCGTGTTCCAAACATCAAATAAATTGATTCAGGTCAGAGGTTGCCCATTTCCCTAAGCCTAAATGTTAATTAATGCTAAATTCCAAAATTACACATTTGCCCTAAGGCTCTAACACTTCATAATTTGTCAAATTCAATTCAAATGACTTTGAAATTTTTATTCTACGTCATTAATGGATTAATTAAGACATGAGAGGAGAAAATGTGATTTTTAAGAATTTAATTTATTTTATATAATTATTTTCATGCAAAAATAGGATTTTTCAAAGAAAATTCCTAACTAGGCCAAGGTAAATTCTAATCCTTTGAAATTTTTACTGGAGGTAGACCTAGATCAGAGAAGCCTTCGGACCAAATTTAATGACTTTTTGATTTCTCTGTGATTTATCAAAATTATTTCAAGTTTTGGGCTATTTAATAAAAATAAAATATTTTAAATAATTAAAATTAAGTTTTGTGCCTTTGAAAACTTTCTCTAAGGTTAGAGAACTTAGAGAAGCAAATTTTATATTTTTCTAATTTTTATTTGATTTATTGGTATTATTTTAGTGAAAACTTATTTTTAGCCTTTAAAATTTATTTTTAAGCTTTGAAATTCAATATCTTTATTTATGAAATCAGGAAAAATATTCTATCTGTTCCTAAGTGATTAAGAAGTAATTTATAACATTTCCATGAATTTTATTATTTTACTATTTCTTATGAATTTTAAATTATTTTAAATATTTAAAATAGGCTAAAAATCAAGTTTTTATTCTAAGTATTATTTAATTTTTATAAAATATTAGTAATTTATAACATTTCCATGAATTTTATTATTTTACTATTTCTTATGAATTTTAAATTATTTTAAATATTTAAAATAGGCTAAAAATCAAGTTTTTATTCTAAATATTATTTAATTTTTATAAAATATCCATGATCATAGAGAACTCAAAAAACTAAGTTTCACAATTTTT
>NW_018218281.1:0-1484 GCF_001263595.1 Phalaenopsis equestris | reverse complement strand
GACCCATGAAATTATTTCCAAAGGTTTCTATAGTCATGGTGGACCTTCCAAAATTTTCTTAGGATTTTCTAATTAATATGCTAATTTCCATGATTATTTTAAGAAATAATGTGGATTAACTTGAAAAATATGGATCTCTAAATAAGACCCTCCTCTAACTTTGGAAAAATCAGAGGATGTTTTCCCTCACAGAGGCTACAATATTCCAAAATTTCAAGCCAAGGTGATGTATCAATATGCATGGGGAATCAAATAATCCCAAATAGTATTTAATTAATTACAAATATTTAATGCATCAAATGGACTTGAAGTTTATTCCAAATGATTCCCCTCTGTTCACTGAGCAAGAGGGTATTTTTTTTTATTTTTGTGATTTCTCTACACAAATTTATGGATTTTTTAAGTTAGGGGAGTTTAAATAAATAGAAAAAGCTCTATTTTTCTACTTATCCACGCGGATCCATGTAGATCCCAGGCAGCTCCGAAACTCCATGCAGCGCGCTTCTATTTGACGCCGTCGTCCACTCTTCCACTCTAGCAGCCACACGTCCCGCTGTTTATGTAAAGAAGTGTTGTACGCCTTCATCTTCGCCATCCATTTAATACAAGCGCGATCGGACGGCGCGTGGTCATCGTCCCCAATGGCTTAAGCCAAGAGCCATCCACCTTCAAGGCTTATGATCTCAATCATTTCTCAACTAAATTAAGTAATTTTTTTTTAAAATGCTCGTCTTATTGAGACGAATACATCCATACGGTTAATAGGTAATCATGCAATTAAATTAAGCCTAATTAAATAGAGAATCGAAATAGGCTTGGGAGGAGGGGAGGTTTTATACCTTTGCTCTGAGAAGTGAAGCTTCGATCAGAGGGTCTTGGCACGTTCGTTGAGGTTCAAGGAGGATAGGGATTAAGCTTTTGTTCTTACTGTGAGGCCTAGGTATGAATTCGATCATGAGCGGATGTAGGTGTTCGTCTAGAGCTATGGTAGAGGCTCTGTGGAAGGGGGATTTTGTGGGGCTTTGGCATCTTTCACTATTATGAATTTGTGGGTAGAGTTAATTTGATTTTGGGTGGACTTTGGAGGTGTATTGGGTTCTGTCCTGGTATCTGGCAAGGTTCCAAGCTCAAAAATGAGCTCTGACAACGGGAATTGGTGAAAGAAAATGGTTGGAATGCATTGAGGGGATCTTAGGGAAGCTCTATGTGAAGTTTGGAGAGGCCTCAATAAGAAAATTTCAGTACACCTCCCATGGTCGTGGAGGTGAGTTTTTATAAAAATGGCTAGGGGAGTGGCTCCCACGGCATAAGCTTGGGTGCATTGTGGTGCTTATGTGGAGCGCAGAGGAGCTCCATCAATTGGTTTGATTGGTTTTGTTGAGATGGCCTCTAGGTTTAATTCGGGTGAAGTACCATGGGGGTGGTTCTCAGTTTTGAGCTTTTCTGGCCACTAGGATGGCCGGACGGCCAGGGAGAGGTGGCTA
>NW_018218280.1:8451-9058 GCF_001263595.1 Phalaenopsis equestris | reverse complement strand
CTCTTTATAGCTTTATATATCTCTCTATTTCTCTTTCCTTCTCTAGGTATCCATCTCTCCTTTCTTTCTCAATCACTTTTTCTATTTCTCCACATTCTAACTATCTCTCTCTCCCCTTCCTTCCCTCTCTTACTCACATTCCCTTCGCCTTGCTCCTTCTGTCCCACTCTCTCTTTCTCACTCTCTTACTTTTAGTATCTCTCTCTCTCCCCATCTTTCTCTTGTTCTCCCTTTTTGTCTCACACCTCTCTCTCTATCTCTCTCTAGCACTCTCTTTTTTTCCTCTCTATTTCTTTTGCTCTCTCTAGAAAGAGACAAAGAGATCTGGTGACAAAAAAAGAGGGAGGGAAAGATAAAAGAGAGCATCTCCATATCGAGAGGTATTAGGAGAGACAAAGGTTAATAGATGGATGGCGAGAGGGAGAGCGACCAAGAGAATTAAAGAGAAGGTAGGAGAAGACAAAAAGAGATAATAAGAGAGATAGAGGGAGAGGAAGAGGGAGAAATATGAAGAAGGGAGGGAGGAAAGGGAGGATGGGAGGGTGAAGGAGGGAGAAGAGAGTGGGATAGAGGTAGAGGGAGTGATAAAGAGAGACTGTGATAGAGG
>NW_018218280.1:2424-5957 GCF_001263595.1 Phalaenopsis equestris | reverse complement strand
GAAGGAGGGAGCGATAGAGAGGGGGACAGAAGTGGGAGACAAAAAAGAGGTTAAACATCTCCCTCTCATGTACTCTTCTTTTCCCTCTTTTTCTCTTTGCGCTATCTTTATTTCTTCTATCTTGCTCTCTTTCTCTAACTCTCTCCTCTCTCTTTCTCTCTCATTATCTCTCTCTCACAACACTCTCATTTTCTCACTCACTAGAGAGACAAAGCGAGGGAAAGGGAGGGGCGGGGATGGAGGAATGGATAATGTCAAAAATAGAAAGGGAATGAGAGGAGATGGGTAGGAAAGTGGTTGACAGAGAAAGAAGATGGAGCGACAAAAGCGAGAACTAGAGAGAAGGATAAGGTAATAGAGAAGAGGAGGGATAAAAATAAAGAATGGGAGGTAGTGAGATAGATAGAGCAGGAGAGAGGAGTGAAAGAGAAAAGTAAAAGATAGATGAGAGAGAAAGAGAGATGAGGAGGAGAGTAGGGAGTGGGATATAGGTAAATTGGGAGAATGGAGATATTAAGCAACAAAGCAAGACAAAAAGGGAGTGGGGAAGGGAGAGAAAATGGAAAGAGAGAAAAGAAAATTATAGAGAGAAAAGTGAGAGAGAGAGAAAGAGAAATAAGAGTTAATAAGGTTGAAAAAAGAGTGGGAAGGAGAGAGTTAGGGTGAGAATGGAAGAGAGATAGAGTGCGAGTAAGTGAGCAAGGGAAAGAAACTACAAGAAAGTGCGATTAAGAGAGAGAGCTAAAGTTCAATAGTGAATGAGAGATAATAAGAGATTCTCAGAGAGTGAGAGAAAGAGAGTGAGAGAGGGAGGGAGCTTTATTTTGTCCTCTAAATTACTCTCCTTTTCTCTCTCACACTCTCTTCATCTCTCTCTTCAGTCTCTCTTCTCTTCACCCAACTAATCAAAAGATATTAATCTTCTCTCTTCATCATTCTTTTCCTTCCCTCTCTCACTCTCTTTCACTCTCATATTCTCACTTATGCTCTCTGCCTAACTCTCACTCCCTCTACATCTCTCGCTCTTGCTCCATCACTATAGAGATGAGAGACCAATGAAAGGATTAAAGAGAGAGAATGGGATAAAGGCAGAGAGTGAAAGAGAGTTTGGGATGAGTAAAGAGACTTGTTGATAGTTTGAAAAAAAAAAGAGAGGGAGGGAGCATGAGAGAGAATGAGTGATAGAGTAATGATAAAAAGAGATAGAGAAAGTGAGGGAGGGCAGATGAGATAAAGAGAGAGAGAAAGAGTGATAGAGAGAAAATGAGTTAGAGTGATTACAAGGGAGATATGCTGATAGAGAGAGTAGGTCTCTCCAATTTTCACTCTCAATTTTCTTCTCTCTTTTACTCAATCTATTACTCTCTTTCCTACTCTATTTTTCACTCCTAGTCTCTCTACCTCCCTTAGTTTTCACTTCTCTCCATATCCCTATCTAACTCTCTCTCACTTCCTCTCTCCTTCTCTTGCTCTCTTCTCTTTCCTTCCATCTCTCTTTAGCTCTTACCTATCCTCTCTCTCTTTCCCACCATTACACTAAGTGTCCCTTCGTCACAAAGTTTGTAGCTTTCTCTTGTACCGCTGACCTCTCTCATACCATCAATCTCTCTCTATCTCACTCCCTCTCACCCTCTTTTTGTTCACTCAAATCTCTCTTGCTCTCTCCCACTCTAGAGAAAGTGAGATCTCTCTTTATCTCTCCATCAATCTCTCTCTATCTCTCTATTACTCTCTCACGCTCTACGCTTCTCTCCCTATCACTCTATCTCACTACTCTTTCTATTTCTCTTGAGAGGAATGAAAAATAGGGTAAGAGAATGAGAAGGGTGGTTCAGAAAAAGAGAGAGAGCACAAGGGGGATTGAGTAAGAGAGAGAGAGAGAGGGTGTGATAAGGAGATAGAGAGGGGGGTGAGAGAAAGAACAAGAGGGAGGGGGTAAGTAAGCAAGAGAGAAAAAGAGAGAGTACAGGTTGATAGCACAAGAGAGAGAGAGAGAAGTATCACTCACATGCTATCTTTGTCTCTCTCTCCTCTCCTCTCTCTCTCTCTCCCTCCCCTCTTCTCCATCCCTCTCTCATATCATGAAAGAGTGAGAGAGGAGGATTTAACAGAAAAGAGATAGAAAGGGAAAGGAAAATTGAAATTATGATGAGAGGAAAGTCAAAGAGAGGAGGATGGTCGGAGAGTGAGTGGAAGAGAGGAGAGGAGACTCTCACTCCTTCTATCTCCTATCTCTTTTCTCGTGATCTCCCTCTCTCATTCTTGAGGCTCTCCCACATTGTCTCTAATATTTTGAGTGTGTGAGAAAGAGAGTGAGAAAGTGAGAGAAAGAAAGAGGGTGAGGGTGAGAATTTTGAAGGGAGGCTACAAGTGAGTGAAGGATGGGGATATAGATAATGATAGGGAGTTACTGAGAGGAAGGGGAAATGAGGGGAGAAGAGAATGAGAGAGAGAAAAACAAAGGGAGGGAAAGAGAGACAATGAGGAAAGAGAGACAATGGTCCACTACTTTCTCACTTTCTCTCCTTCATGTTCTATCTCATTTGTTCATTTTCTCCCACCCTCCCACTCCCCTCCCTTTCTCTCTCTTTCTCTTCTCTCTTTCTCTTTCTTGCTCTCACTTTCCCAACTCTCTCTCCCTCTCAATAGAAGTGTGAGAGAGTTGAAGGTATATGGCCTCTCTTTTTCTCCCTCTCTAACTCCCTCCTCTCTTGTTGACTCTCACTTTCTTTTTCTTGTTTAGTCTCTCTATTACTCTCTTTACCTCACTATCTATCCCTCTCTCTTACCATCTCTTACCTCACTCTCACCTCTCTCCCACACTTTATTCTCATTCTCTCTCTTCTTTTTCTTTAACTCTTCTCTTTATCACTCTCTCTTTCTCCCTTTATCTATCTCTCACTCTCACCTCTCTTCACTCTCTCTATCTCAATAGATCTCTTTCTCAGTCACATTCTACAGCCTTACCTTATTAACTTTTTTCTCTCTCCCTATCTTCATTCTCTCAATCCAGCGAGACATAGTGTGCGTGTGTGGAGTGAGGGATTGGAAGATAGCTCCCTTTCTTTTTCTCAAACTTTCAACTTATCTGTCATTTCCTCTCCCTTCTCTCTCTTATGCTCTTTCTGCCTCTCCCACCTTCCCTCGCTCACTCATTTCCTCTTTCTCCTTCTGTCTTAGTCCATTACTTTCTTTTGCTCTTAAAGATAAAGAAAGAGAAAGAAGTAAGAAAAAAGTGGGGAGGTTGAAAAGGATATAGAGACACTGAGAGAGTGAGAGAGAGAGAGGGAGTGAGAGAGTGAGAGAGAGAAAGAGCGTGAGGGTGAGAGTTTTGAAGGGAGGCTAAAAGTGAGTGAAGGATGGGGAGATAGATAATGAGAGTGAGTTACAGGGAGGGAGAGGAAATGAGGGGAGAAGAGGATGAGAGAGAGATAAAGAAAGAGAGGGAAAAAGAGACAATGAGAGAGGTGTGAGAGGAAAAAAGGGTTAGAGAGGGTAGGGTAGAGAGAGATAAATTTGAGAGAGAGAGAGAG
>NW_018218280.1:0-1448 GCF_001263595.1 Phalaenopsis equestris | reverse complement strand
CTTTCCCTCCAACTCCTCTCCATGTCTTCTCTATCTTTTATCTTTTCTCAGTGTCTCACACATCTACTTCCACTTCATCTCTCTCTCCTGCATATTGCTCTATATTTATCTCCATATCTCTCTTACACTTATTCTACCTCCCTCCTCACTCTCTCTCTTTCTCTTATGTTCTCTTCTTCTCTCATTCTCTCTATCTTTTTCTTTTTCTCTCTCACTTCTCTCTCTCACTCTCCTCTCTCTTTATTTCACAACCACTTTACCTACTCTTTCTTTTCTCCCTCTCCTTGGCCTTCTTTATCTTCTGCCCTCCTCATTTCTCTCTCCCTCTCCAACTCCTATCCCTCTATCTCTTTCTTATTCTCATTCCCTCCCTCCTTCATTCCATCACTCCATTCTCTTCATCACACACACTCTCTCTCAGATACTACCTCCATCACTTGCACACTTGCGTTGCTCTCTCACACTTGACATATCTCTCCCTTTCCCTCTGAGTCTCTCTTTTTCTCTTTTACTCACCTCTCAGTGAGTGAGATAGGGTCACTTGCCATTTCTTTCACTATCTCTCTCATTGTCTCTCTCTCACACACTCTCTCATTGTTTCATTTCATTTTTCTTTCCAACTTTTTCTTTATGTCCCTCTCACTCTCCCTCATTCTCTCTCTCTTTCCCCTTCCCCTGCCTTCTTCCTTTGATATCTCTAGAAAGAGAAAGAGAGAGTTAAAGAGAGATAATGAGAAAAAGAGAGTGAGCCACTCTCACATACTTTCTCTATTCTCTCTCCTTCTCTCTTCTTACTCTATCTTCCTCATGTTTCCCTCATTCTACCTCTCTCTTTCTCTCTTTATCTCTATTTTTCCTATTTATTTCTTATTCTCTTTAACTTATTTATATCTCTCATTACTTTCTCTCCCTCATGTTCTCTCTCAATCTCTATTATCTATCTTACTCTTTCTACCTCTTTATTTCTCTATCTCTTCATCCCTCACTCTTTTCAATCCTTCATTTCACTCTCTCACCTCCAATTGCTTTATCTCTCTCTCTCACTCGCTCTTTTCCTCTCTCTCCCCCTCCCACTCTTCTTTTGCTCCCTCACTCATTCTCTCTCTCACCCATACCCTAAACTTCCCTAACTCTCTCACACTTAACTTTCCTCCTCAATTTCCCTCTCTCAAAGAGAATGAGTGAGAGAGAGAATTAGAGAGAAAGTCAAAGAGTAAGAGAGGGTGAGAGAGGATAAAGAGGAGGTTATATAAAAGAGAGTGAGAGCAAGAGAGTTAAATCTCTCAGGCATGTCTCTGTCTTTTAATCCCTCCCTGCTTCACACCCCTTTCTCACCTCTCGCTTGCACTCTCTGCCTCAGCCTAGCTCTCTCCCCTCCATCTTCTCTCTTTCCCATTCACTTTCCCTCCTCTCTTTTCTCATCCTCTCCCTCTCCGGCGATCTCTTTT
>NW_018218279.1:500-828 GCF_001263595.1 Phalaenopsis equestris | reverse complement strand
ACGCGCTGTTTAAATAGATAAATAGGGGTTTTTTTTCCTATTTATTTAAATTCCATTAACTTGGAAAATACGTAACTTTGTGTAGAAAAATCACAAAAATAAAATAAAAATACTCTCTTACTCAGTGAATAGAGGAGAATAATGTGGAATAATTTTCAATTCCATTTGGTGCATATTATATTTTTAATTAATTAAACACTGTTTTGAATCATTTGATTCTCCATGCATATTGACACATCACCTTGGCTTGAAATTTTGACATATTGTAGCTGCTGTAAGGGGAAATATTCTCTGATTTTTCCAAAGTTAGAGGAGGTTCCTATATAGA
>NW_018218279.1:0-430 GCF_001263595.1 Phalaenopsis equestris | reverse complement strand
AAATAATCATGAAAATTAGCATATTGATTATAAAATCCTAAGAAAATTTTCGAAGGTCCACCATGACCAGGGGAAGGTCCACCATGACTAGGGAAACCTTTGGAAATAATGTCATGGGTAAAGTCATTTAAAATGTCCTTAAATTTTACAAACACTAAATCTTTAAGATAATAAATTTTGGAAAATTTAAACATTTAAATGACTTGATTTTTTATCTTCACTGTGATTTATGATCCAGAGAACTCATCATAAAATCATAAAAATCTCATCATAAAAATTTTAAAATATTTTGAGTTAATTTGACAACTTAAATTGATTTTTAAAGATAAATATCACTCTTAACACTTAAATGATTTTTTAGAAAATCAAGACATAACTCAAAAAAATATGAAATATAGTTTTTCGAGTTCTCTGTGATCAGGGGTATTTT
>NW_018218278.1:984-2435 GCF_001263595.1 Phalaenopsis equestris | reverse complement strand
TATTCCTCATCTATCAAATGCATCTTTGCTCAAGAGGTATGGGCTAACTTCTCCAATCATCTCAACCTTAACACCATTCACTTGGAACGGTTTAATATTATATCCTGCTGGAAGAGTTGGAAGTCTGCCAAGATTGGAACTATTCCTTTCATGGTGGCATGGTTCCTCTGGATAGATAGGAACAAGGCCAAATTTGTTGCTCAACCTATCTCCATGTCTCAAGTGACTAGAAACTGTATCTCTTACCTTCATAAATTAATAACCCATCGGAAATTCCCTTGATATGCTCTCCTCCTCCACTTGAAAGGCCTCATTCTCTCAGAGTTACTATAGTTTATTGGTTTCCTCCTATCTGGCCTTCTATCAAAATTAATACTGATGGCAGTTACTCTAAGTTGGGAGCTGGAGTGCGTGGAGAGTTCAGAGAGCATAATGGACACTGGTGACTCTTTTTTTAGGCTCTTGTTTCTGCTAATGATGCACTTGAAGCTGAGTTGATTGTTGTGTGTTGGGCTCTTACCCTTTCTAAGATGATTCAGTTGCACCAGTTACTACTTGAAGGAGACTCACAGGTTCTGCTATAGATGCTGCAAGAAGGCAGGCCCTCCTCTTGGTATCATTTACAATGGGTTAAAAAAATTCAGGCTCTGATAGCTACTATGAATCTTCAACTCTCTTTTTTTTATAGGGAAGGGAATAAACCTGCAAATTGTCTTGCTAGGTCTGGTATGTTTTCCCTTGAGTGTGTTGTTTCTTACTCCCCATCTCTTGCCTTCTCTTTTTGTTGGCTAGGGATACTCTGACAGCTCCCCACATAAGAATTATATCCTGATTCCTAGTTATAGGTTCTCCTCTCTGGCAAGAAGTTGCACTTATACTTTGATGGTTCCATCTTCCTTGGAAGAAGATCTTTGAGCCTTACAACTCTCACAGTTGATTTGCACTGTTTTGTACATGTTATTATTTGGTATAATACTTTGGTTTGGTATACTTTGGTTTGGATACATGTATTTTTGGAGTTATTTTTTCTTTTTTCTTCTTTTTTTGTGTGGAGTTGTATTGAGGATAAAGGAACCCCAATGACATCATGTCTTTTTGTTTGTAGTGGGGATCCCTTTCCCCACCCCCCAATTTTGTAATTTCTTTTTATTTTAGCGAGTACGCAGCCATGAGTAGCTCTTTTAATTAAAAAATATGTATATATTTTTTAACAAAAGGCTATTTAGATGTACACAAAGAGTAAAGTGTTACAAAATTCAGAAAAATGAAATAGGTTTATATATATATATATATATAGTCCAACACACAGTTTGGCGGCAATGGGGAGGAATACAGGACTGATTTTAGTAAGGACTGTACCTCCAACACAACTAGCTTTTCTTTTACATGGAGATAATTTGTCCATTCCTTATATTCATTGTATGTAATGTTCTATATATATATATATATAT
>NW_018218278.1:0-974 GCF_001263595.1 Phalaenopsis equestris | reverse complement strand
ATAGGATGGAGGTGGCGGCTGGACCTAGCAGAGCTCTGCTATGGTTTAGGCTGTAATGGAGCTGCCTGGTGTTGCTGTGAAGACTGTTCTAGGAGCTGGCTGGATTTTGAAGAAGTTACTTTGGCTTGGTGGGAACTTTCAGCTTTGTTCTTTGTGGCCTTATTGGGGGGAGTTGAGGTTTCTTGCTGATTTAGTGAAGCTTTTACTGTTCCATTGGTCTGCTGAAGCTGTTTTTCTCCTTTTAGCTTCAACTTCTGCTATTTCTTTGTGTTGTCTGTAATTTGTTTGGAAGCTTAGGTTTTGCTACCTTAGTGAAGCATCTACTATTGCTTTGGGTAGTTGAAGCTGCTAGTGTTCTTACTTCCCTTTAGCTGGTGTTTGTGTTTGGCCTGGAGCCTTTTCTGTTGTTTCTTCCTATGGTTGGGATTGGAACCTGCCTTGCTTTTCTCTGTTTTTGGGGGTCCTGGTCTGGTGAAACATGACCACCCCTATTGATTTGGAAACTAATTTGCAATGAACCAAAGCAACCTATGCTGGGGTGGTTGGAAAACCCTCCTCCCCTTTCCTGGATCCTGATTTACTAGTCTTCCCTCAAAAATTTCATAACACTGCTGTTGGGAGAGGATCTGCCTCTTTCTTTCATCCTGTGGGTTCTAAAGATGGGGAACCAGCTGCTATTTTCTCTGAAAAAGAGCTTGCAGATTTAAACTTGGTGGTTCAATTTACCCTAATTGGCAAATTCAGTTTGGGCCATCCAAAGATGGAACTAGTAAGAAAATATTTTGAATTTCTGAAGATTTCAGAATGGAAGCTAGGGTTGCTGGATGGTAGGCATCTACTAATCCAACTAACTAAAGAGGAGGACTATGCCTGAATTTTTGCAAAGCAATCCATCATCATAGCTGGAATAAAAATGAAAATTTTAAAATGGTCACCTGCTTATGATCCATCACAAGAACCTCCCACAGTGCCTA
>NW_018218277.1:0-385 GCF_001263595.1 Phalaenopsis equestris | reverse complement strand
ACTTCATTTGAATCGGAGTATAACTAATTAAATATGAATTTCTCAGCCTCAATGTGCATCGAGATTCATGTGTGATTAAGGGTATGTTTGCGGAGATGATGTGTAGTTTTTTTTGTTTGGTTTTTTTTTTTTTTTTTTTTTTTTGTATTCTCAGAAAGCTATAACTAAAAGTTGTGTTTTGCCACTATATTTGGCTATCTGCGGTGGCTGATAGAAAGTTGAGGTCTGATTTTTTCAAAAAGAAAAAAAAATTGCAAGTCACTCTGATCTTTTGAACAATAGTTTCTTCTTCAAGATCTTTACAATTGCTTCTTCAAATAATTGGAATTGCTCTAAACAAACCTTAAGATAATTTTTTGGGAAGTATTATCAATATTTATTTGTA
>NW_018218276.1:0-992 GCF_001263595.1 Phalaenopsis equestris | reverse complement strand
AGTTTAGGTGTTAAATATGTAAATAAATAAAATTGAGCTGGCATGTGTTGTAAATTGAATTTCTTCGTAATAGTAATATTTTGATGTGATATGAGTGATTTGAGTGGTATAAATGTAAAAAAATAGAGTTTAGGCGTTATATATATAAGTTACGTAAAATTGGAGGTATAAATGTAAAAAGAATACAATTTTCGGTTTAGGGGTCAAACCAGCCAGCTTTTAAAGGTTCCAAACCGGTTCAATCCGGTTTGATTCAATGGCGGTTTTTAAGCCAGCTCGAACTGGACTACCAACTGATTCACGGTAGAACCAGCTGATTCGGACTGGTTTTCTAAACCATGGAAAAAACACTATATCAGTCACAAGAGCAGGAGCCTCAACATTTCTGAAGAACTATAAGTTGTTATCTATCATTTTTGTTTATTGCTCTTTTAGGGCGGTTAGATTTTCATTTTTATCTTTCACTCACTTCAAACTATAGATTCAGCAGTTTAATAAACTAAAATTTTCACTGTTAAGAATATTTTAGCATTATCCTCGTAGGAACGATACGCAAACATTTTTATTCATATATTACTTGATCAATACGTATACTTGCGCGATTGACCGATTAGTCTAGCAACAATTTCAAACATCAACCATCCCCGCCCCTTCAATTTATTCTCCTTTTTGTTTCTGCTCTTTTAAGGCGGTTAGATTTTCATTATTATCATTCAATCACTTCAAACTATAGATTCAGCAGTTTAAAACTAAAATTTTTCCTGTTAGAGAACGATACACAGACATTTTTATCCATATATTACTTGATCAATATAAATACTTGCGTGATTGACTGACTTTTCTAGCAATAATTTCAGACATCAACCATCCTTGCCCCTTCATTGGTCGATCAAGTTATTATAACTCTCCTAGCCCCACTATATATATATATACGTGTGTGCGCGCGCGCGCAAGCGCGTGTGTGTTAAGCTTATTTTAATTATTTGATTTTT
>NW_018218275.1:0-1314 GCF_001263595.1 Phalaenopsis equestris | reverse complement strand
GGAGGTATTTTTACCCAATCGAAAGTTGCCGTTTGAGCCAAAGCTGAAGGCTGACCAGGCCCGCAGAAGGACAAAAAGAACGACCAAAGGAACTGAATCCAAACCAATCATACTAAAGCAAGACAGATAAGCATTTGAGCTTACCAATATAAGAAAACCGGCCAAAGGCATCGGCTTACCTTCCGCTAGATCCGACTCGAGGAAAGAATCCAGTTCCTTGCTATCACCAACCATCCTACGGACACCCTGAGGCTCCATATCAGGGACCACTAATTAACAATATAATACAGTCTTGTAGTCATCCCACATTGTCGAGAAATGATCTACCTATCAAGTTATGGAGATTCAACCTGTACCCGATAGCCTAGCCTTGCTTTGTCAACATAAGCTCCTAATCCAGAGATCAAGATCTGCCAGCCATACAAGATCAACCGATCAACATATCCTAGCTGACCAAATATGTTCTCAAACCTGAAGCTAATCAAGCTCAGCAGAGCAACAATATCAACTTAGCTTAGCTGACTAGATCGGCCTCAACAAACCAAAGTTATAATAGTTGAACCAGCCAAGCCAGAGAGCAACCGAGCGATATGCTCATGTACGAAAAATTCTTAGAATATCCTATACAACCCTAGTTAAAGCAAGGGCAAATTTGTAATATCATTATATCATATCATTTTTTCTTATAAAAAGGGAGATCAATTTCTGAATAAGACGACAAGATATATCATTGTTCATTACTGTTCACTTCTTTTTCTTCATCTCTTTTTTTCTCTCATTTCTTTTGCTCTATTTCTTAGGAGAGAGAGAGAGAGAGAGAGAGAGAGAGAGAGAGAGAGAGAGAGAGAGAGAGAGAGAGAGAGAGAGAGAGAGAGATAAAAGATCGGTCAAAGGCTATCATAAGAGCCCACAACCAACCTCTTGTGCCTAACCACTTGAGAGAGAGAAGATCGGTCAGAGGCTATCATAAGAGTCCACAACTAACCTCTTGTGCCTAACCACTCGACTTATCGGCACATATGCGGGTTCAAACCCCCGACCCCAAGGGATTTAAAAATGACTTTGTAGATGGCAACCAAGTAATCAAGCCCATGAACTCGTCAAACCTTAGCATTTCGTCGCCATCCGTGTCACCTTGCTTCATCATCTCTGCTGCCTCATTATTTCGGGCGGCGGAGGCGGTGGCGCCGGAGCTGAAGTCAAGGTATTCGATGATGGCTTCGAGCTCGTCCATGATGATGAGGCCGTCGGAGTTTGCGTCAAAGTATTTGAATGCTGCTAGCAGGTTGTGGATGGAGCTGAGGCCGTTGAGGT
>NW_018218274.1:0-5379 GCF_001263595.1 Phalaenopsis equestris | reverse complement strand
AAGGGGAATCAATATATGAAGCCTAGGAAAGATTTCAGAATCTTCTTAGAAAATGTTAACACCATGTTTTACCAGATTGGTTAATAATTCAAACCTTTTATAATGAATTAGTAGGATCATTAAGATCCATTATAGATGCTGCTGCGGGTGGATCATTATTGTAAAAAACATTTTGATGAAGCATGAAGCATATTCTTTAATTGAAGAAATGGCTACTAACAATATTTAATGGCCCTCTGAAAGGGTAAATCCTAAGAGAGTACCTAGCATCTCAAGTTGTTGCTTTTCGAAAAAGATTGATCAAATTAGAGTGAACTATTCTCAAATATCCCCAGTATTAGAGGAAAATTCACTATGGCAGATAATTAATACTTAATCATCTTATAAAACTTTAAATGCTATAAATAATCAAAATAACAATCCCTATTCTAATTATTATAACCGTGGATGAAAAAATCACCCTAATTTTAGTTGGAATAATTATAACAATTCGGTAAATCCTTCCGGAAATTTGAACAATCAAGAAAATCCTAATTTTCAACCTTATTATTTTCCTGGATTTAACTTCAATCCTAACCCATAAGTTAAGGAAAAGAAGCTGACGATTGAAGAAGTGATGTTGAGTATGGGAAATCGAATACAGAATCAAGGGGCTGTTATTAGAAATCTTGAAAATCACTTAGGACATATTGCTACTACACATATTAACAAACCTTCTGAAATTCTTCCGAGTACTATGAAAGTTAATCCAAAAGATCAAAATAAAGAGCAAATTAAAGTTATTCAATTCCAAAGTAAAAAAGAAATAGAAACAAGGATCCGAAGAGAAACTGAAGATAATGATGAGAAGGAAGAAATGGAAAATGATCAACAGAAAAATGAACAAACACAAGTTCTTTTTGAAAAACCATCACCTCTGTTTCCTCAAAGACTGAAGCAGAAGAATAAAGATAAATAATTTACAAATTTTTTAGAAATCCTTAAGATGTTAACGATAAATATTTCTTATTTTGAAGCTTTGGAACAAATGCCAAGTTATGTGAAGTTTATCAAGGATGTACTAATTAAGAAAAGAAAGCTTACAGATCATGAGACCGTTGCACTCAGTGAAGAGTGTAGTGCTATTATTCAGAAAAAACTTCCTGAAAAACTAAATAATTCTGGTAGTTTTATTGTACCTCGTGCAATTTTGAAAAGTTTTTTTGGAAAACCTTTATGTAATTTAGGAGCGAGTATCAATCTTATGCACTTATCAATTTTTGAACGTTTAGATTTGAGAGAAATTTCCCCTACTACTGTAACTCATCAGTTAGATGACCGATTAATAACTTATCTAAAAGGAGGTATCGAGGATGTACTATTAAAAGTGGATAAATTTATTTTCCCTGTAGACTTTATATTATTGGATATAGAGGACGATAAAGAAATTCCTATTATTTTAGGGAGACAATTTCTTGCAACAGGAAGAGTTGTAATAGATGTACAAAAAGGATAATTAATAATGAGTTAATGATTAAGAAGTGAAATTTAATATAGCCAAAAGTTATGAAATATCCTGCAATAGAAAAAAATAATGAATGTCTCAGGATGGAAGTAGTTGATTATCTAAGTAATGACCTATTTAAGAGGGAGCTCAAAGATAAATTTAAGCAAGGAGAAAGTTTTGAGAATGAAGATGAAATTAAAGAAGAAGATTTGGATTATATTTAAGGCAAATTTGAAACATTAGACTTGATGGAAAATGATAGTAAAAATCTTATTCCACCAAGTATTAAACCACTTGAACTTGAATTAAAGATATTACCTACCCATTTAAAGTATATATTTTTAGGAAAGTCATCTACATTTCCGGTTATTATATCTTCTGAGTTAACTGAGATTCAGGAACAAAAGTTTATATAAATGTTAAAAAAGTATATCCTTATGGAACTGTTGTGATTAAAGATCCTAATATTGGAATGATATTTAAAGTTAATGGGCATCATTTGAAACATAATTATGCGGGGCACATACCTCAATTTAAAGAAGTTTTAATGTTAAGTCAACCCCACTAAACAAATAGTATGTCGGGCTGACGATTTTAAAACAAGCACTTTTTGGGATGCAACCCATACTTATATGTCTATGTATTACTATTTAGTTTGTTAAGTGTTATATATATTAGTAGATAATAATCCTACACAAATTCATTTACTATAAATTAATTCAAATATTAGTTTTGGAAGTAAACTTCAATTTAATTGAATGAAAAATAAAAATTGCAAAAAATTTGCCCGCTAGCGCCAACGACGACCAAGAAAGCGGATCTCAGCGTCGGCAGCGCCCATCGGGAGTGTCGGCGACACCGAGAGTGGTTGGACGGTTTCTCTGACTTTTGTCGGACTTTGGTGGGATTTTGATCGATAATAACTGCCAGGAGGTGTTTTTAAAGTCCTAAAAACTTCCTAGGATGCCTAAAAACTTTCTATTTCTGGACTCGGCTTCCAATTCCAATTTTATTAGTTTCAACGCGCAGAGATTATACGATAAAGTTATTGTGAAGAAGATATTGATTGTGGAAAGAGGATTTGTTAATCATGGGTTGATCAATCCAAGTGCTCCAGTTGACAAGATCATTCTACAAAGGCGATAGGAAGTTCTGTGTTACACTACCACTGCGGTTGTTTTACCAGTAGAGAAGGAATTCTATTCAAATTTACATGGAATTACCCAAGGAGTTGTCTTCATACGAGGTAAGGCTGTACCATTTTCTCTTGTGAGGATTAATGAATTGTATATGATAGAAAATGCTCCAATCTTTCATTATGCAAATTTCAATCCTATGCGACATTTGATGCAAGATATTTATAATTTTCTGACGGATGACAGAGATATGTGGGAAGTGCAAGATGAAGGATATATTAATTTTCCTGCTTCATAACTTAATCCAATTTCAAATCAATGACATTTCGTTATTTGTACAAAATTACTCCCTACTATGAAGATCAGTAGAGTCACCAAGGAGTGTTATTTTAAACTACTGTATTCAAATGGAAAACCCTATTGATATAAGTTCAATTATATTTAAATATGTGATGAGAATCATTATGAATGGATCAATTTATGGACTTAGGCATCCTTCTACAGTTTTTCTGATTTGCAGTCAATCCCAAGTGTCATATGAAAGTTGGGAAAAAGTTTTACTGCCATGGGAGCCCGTGATCCCTATTGATGATCAGTATTTTGGTAATGGAAATGAAGCACTAAATGCTATTATAGATCCTTCTTCACATGCTTCATCTCAATTAATGCCGCCAACAGCTGGAAGTTCACTTATTTTAGAGAAGAAATTGAAGAAAATTAAAAGAGAACTTCAAAGTATTATGAATGCAGTGGAAGATCTCAAGTACCTTTTTTATCACCTAGATTGGAGAATGAAAGAGAATTTTGATCACAATGGAAACTTTTGAAGCAGGATTAGTTCGGATGTTTAAGGAAAAGGGGTGGATCGAAGAAAATTTGACATATCAATTCTTGTACCGATCCTTCTACAACCTATATGTTCATTACCAATCTATGGGAGATATTAGACGAGGTGATAGCGCTGAAGATGAGGCTGAATGATTGAACATTGTGAGAGAAAATTGAAAGGAAATTGAAAATTTGAAAAATCAAAATAGTGAATTTCGGTCCTTCAGCACCGACGGCGCTGACATTGGCGCAGACGGGGCCTTGGACCCGAGAGCGGCGAATTAACCCTTTTAATCACGATTTTCACCATAAACCTCCATTTTTACCCATCAAGTCACCTTCAACCTTCGGTTTTGCACCTATGGCTTAATTTTGGGAAGATTTGAGGCTATTTAGAGGCAAAAGAACTTTGAATTTTATCTTCTCTAAGTAAGAGCTATACTTTAAAGTAATTTTTTTTTTCACCAAAGATTTTTCTCACATTGACTAGATCAAAAATTTTGAAAAATTTTGGGAGATTTTGAGAAAATGCTTTGGTGAAAACTTTTACTTAGTGGATTTGAGTTTAAAGTAGTTTACATTTTTGATTTTTGGAATTTTTGGATTTATTCAGAATTTTTATCAATTTTTTTAGATTTCCTATGGTACCTAGATCGAGCAAAAGGAAAATAGAATATGTCAAAAAAAAACGTTTATTAGATTTAGAGTCAGTGCTCGATTTCATAGTTTTCAAAAAAATAAAAACGTGATTCAGGACGGAAGTTTTAAAAATCCGGGAGGAGAAGTTGAATGATTGATTATCGCTCAACAATAGGAAAACTTTTGCTATTTTAGTACCAATGTGATTGTTTGGATTGTGATGGAATTTTACGCCAACCTTCCTGAGGCTTCTGATGATTTTGTTTTTGTTGGAGGAAAAAGGGTGGAGTTTACTCCAAGAAAAATTAATGATTTTTATCAATTAGAAGATGTTTATAGATGTCAGTATCTTTCATTTTCTGCTACGGATCAAGCCTTAGATGAAGTTATTTCTTTTCTAACTAGTGAGAAAGGGACTTGGAAAATAAAAAAAAGAGTTAAAGTTAATTTTCCCTTTTCTATGTTAAATATAGTGTCTAAGGCTTGACATTATTTTATTTCTAGAAGGATGATTGAAATGAACCATTATAGTGAAGTAACCAAAGATAGAGCCATCCTTAACTACTGCATTCAACAAGTGAGATAATAAAAGAACTAAATTCTAAATTTGGAAAATCTACAATATATTTCTGAATTCGATAGAAACTCATATTTTCGTCTTTATTAACATTAAGAATTTCTAAACTTTAAGTTGGTTTCATTTACTTAATAATTTTTCTAAATTAGAGTGCTATATTTCTAAATCAAAATTTTAGTAACTCCTAAAGAAACTCATATACATAACATACATATTTAGTTTTTAAAGATTGAGGTGTCACTTGAGGAAAAGTAAAACTTTAAGTTTGGGGGATTTTGATACACCAAAATATATAGTATTTTTAAAAATATTTTTATATCTTTTGTTGAGATATTGTACTTTAATGAAAGGTATTTTTATGTATTTCTTGCAGATACATGCAAAAAGAGTGAAAAATGCTTAAAAGAGTGAAAAAGGATCAAATTTGGAGCAAAAAGGAGAGAAGTGTGCAAAAGAGTTTTAGTGCCTAAGCGCCAGATCCAGTGCTTAAGTGCCGGTTAAATAGAGAAGGGTTAAATAGAGAAGGCCGCGCCTAAGCGCTAGAGGCCCCGCGCTTAAGTGCCCGTGGCGGTAATTGGATGAGTAAATTCGGTTTCTGCAAATTTTGAAGAGGTTTTTCAGGCACCCATTGGCTTAATAGGTGGTTATAACAATGATGGACAAAAGTTATCATGAAATGATGCATCTCTTGGGGAAATAAATCGAATCTAGAC
>NW_018218273.1:18127-21939 GCF_001263595.1 Phalaenopsis equestris | reverse complement strand
AAACTGATAAAATTAAACTCATATTAATTTTATTAGTTCTTAAATTAATAAATTTGTATAAATAAAGAGGCGATATAAATATAAAATAAAATATTACTTATTTCATAGGTCAAAATTTATAAATTTTAGCAAAATATTATTTGGCTTTCGTCTTGGCATATATTATTTAAGGTAAAAATAATAGTTATTTTAAATTAACTATTATTATTATTTGTTGAGAAATTAGGGCAAAGAAAAATAAGACTCGACACAAATTCAAAAGAATACACAGAAATTTACGAGGTTCGGCAAAGATGCCTACATCCTCGAGAGCTGAGCGGCGACTTTTTATTCAATATTCAGAAAAGAGTACAGAATACTCGATTCAGAATTCTCAAAATCTCAGAGACTCCCCTAGGGTTACAAACAAGACATAAATATAACCCTACAGTACAATATGTAATTACCTAAATTACCCCTGTACCAAACCGCAGGGTGTTGCCCTCTCACCCTCAACCCACATAATGAAACTCCAACGATTAGACAGATCGTTCAGCTCCACTCTGCTTGTGGGCTCCGCTGCACTCCAACATCTGTCTCATTTATAGTATGTGAGACATACCTAACAAATCTTCACCTTGGCGAATATCTAGCCCTTTAGGAGAAATACATATACCCAACTCCTTAGGAGAAATACATATGTCAAATCTCCACCTTGGGGAATATCCAATCCCTTAAGAGAAAATACATAATGGAGTTTCTTATGCACGAGTGTGGGTTGGGTCACAAACCATTTTAAATAATCCTTTTATGAAGATTCTCTTAATTATTAAGTGTCCCAGAAAAGCAACAACATCTTTCTGAAAAAAGATTGAAATATTCCCTTAATTAAGTTTCTCAGAAAAACAATAAAATCTTTCAAAAAAATAAAGGATTGCAATATTTCCTTAATTAAGTGCTTGTTTGGGGCAGTTTATAGAGGTGTGGTGGCGGTATGGAAACGCTCCAAGGTGTTTGAAGAACACGTTCAGCCTAGCTTATTCATGCCGCTCTGACGCACTTCAAAAATTTTGTTAATAGGGGGCGAAGCTGTGAGGGAGCCATGTCCAGCGTCTGCTTTGCACATTTGCATGAAGAATTCTTCACGTGCCCACGCCCTTTCACTCCCCTATCTCCTCCATCCTCGCGGAGATCGACACCATAGGTAACATTCACCGGTCCCGTTTCCCTCGCCCTCGTCCTCGATCTCCACCCTCCCTGCTCTTCCCCGTCCCCGTCCCCGTCCCCGTCCCCGGCTCCGTTTGGTAACAGCAACTATGCTGTAGTTGGAAAGTAGGGGCAAATGCGCTGGTAAATTTGTTGGCCATCAATCCCTGCAATATGCAACGGCACCTCAACGCCGTTGAGAACAGGGAGCAATTCTTTAATCTCCTTTTCGGAAGCAATTCACTCGAGTGAATTTTAAATTTTTATCATAGTAAATAATATATTTTAATTTTTGTAACTCATTTGTAATAATTTGAGACTTCTGTTCTATCTATTATTTTCCTCAAATATGGACAAAATTGTCATTTATTAAAAAAAAGTTGTCAGTAATTTGTTCTGAAAAACCCCGCCCTTCCAGTTGTGCTTCTCGCCGTCGGACTGCCTCTTGCGCCGCTGAATAGAGCCTTTCGTCATGAATCCTTCTCGTCTGGTAGAGAACCACCTCTGCGATAGTCTCACAACCCTCGTTCATCTTGTTCGCCCCGAACCACACGCGATCAGCGATTTCGAACCTTCTGTCGTCTTCGCGGAACCAATCGCCTGGTCTTTTGCTTCGCGAAAATGTTCCCCGTCCTGCGATCGCGTGAAGCCGGATTTCTGATCGCTAGTTGTTGAACCGTTGAAGCCTGCTTGGTCTTCAAAATTCCTCTGCGCCGACATCCGAACTGCTGGGAAGCTTGGAGAAATCCTTCCCTAGCTGCCAATCTCCTATGTCAAATTCTTCTTTATTCCTACGCCGCCCAAATTTTTCTTCCCTGCTCTTGAACCTCTCTCTAATACAGGAGAACAAACACAAATTTACGAGGTTCGGCAAAGATGCCTACATCTTCGGGAGCAGACCTACGACTTCCTTTTCAATATTCAGAAAAGAGTACAGAATAACAGATTCAGAATTCTCAGAATCTCAAAGACTCCTCTAGAGTTACAAACAAGACATATATAACTCTATAGTACAATATGTAATTACTTAAATTACCTCTGTACCAAACCGCGGGGTGTTGCCCCCGCACTCCTAACCCACATAATGAAACTCCCCCGATTGGACAGATCCTTCCACTCCACTCCGCTCGTGGGCTCCGCTCCACTCCACTCCAACATATGTCTCATTTATGATATATGAGTCATACCTAACATTATTATTATTATTATTATTTAACAATACTTTGATTCATACATTATCAAACTAAGCTAATCATACTAAAATACTATTAAGCTTAGTTTTCACATCATGCTAGAAAAAACTAGAATTATAAAAGAAATTATTAAATTGAATAATATGCTGATATGAGAGTGCTTATACATAGGCAATAGAATAAAGCAACAAAGAAAAATATATAAACAAAAATATTCTTAATAATGAGTACATGTCATGGTACTAATGATATTATTATTTGTCTATTTAAATAGTAGACATATGCTAAAATATTTAAATGAAAATAAATAACTTTGATAATTCTAACAATAAAGTTGAATTCAACCCAAGAGATGGAGAGATACAGAGCAATTGAGGAAAAACTGAAGATTCATGTTATCGTTGCTAATGTGGTGTTCGTGGCTTTTGAATCCATTTTATTCCATAAGAAAAATAAGTTACAAGTGGGGATAAAAAAACCTCATTTTACATGAAAAAACCCTCCAATTTATAAATAATAGGATGACCAGCTCTTAAATTACAATATTACCTTTCTTTAAAAGGGGTTGTACAAAATAGTTTAGTCTTTTGTGATGGTATATATTGCTCTGTACCTCTTGAACCGTTGGATCTGACATTCTGGAATTTTTCTGTCTGTAGGGTCTTCGGGTTTCAGTGTTCGATCAGAGGAAGAGGTGGCCAGTTAGAGGAGCAAGTGGTCGTTGGAGGATGATTGGAGAAAATAGGCTTTTGGAGGAAAAATCCACAGTTGGAGGAAAAAGATTTATTTTTTTCAGTTGTTTAGGACCTTCTTACCCAATTTTTCATTTTTTGGACATCTTTTTTCCCTTTGATAATTTAGTTATAAACACTTTTATTAATGTTGAATTCAAATCTGTACGGCATGTCGTGCCCAAAGGATAAAACAGGAGTCTCACCAGTGGAGAAAAAGTGGGAGAGAAAGAGAGAGAGGGATGCCCCATCGGGGATCAAAAAGGGGTGGACCTTGGCTCGACGGCTTCTTTTATTTCACAGAAGCCTATGTTACAAGTGAGAAAAAAAAGTTAAGTCTACGTTAGGAGCGAGAAAGCCCCTTTACATGCCAAAGAGGTCCTCTAGAGAAAATAAGAAGGGGAGAGGAAAATTACATATACATCCTTGTTACAACGAGGGTCAAAAAGGGGTACTTTGGACTTTCTTCTGCTTAAATTGGTGGTTCTATTCCTTTCTCGCTTGTGAATTTGTTAGTTCAAGTAATTTAGGTGTTAGATATGTAAAAAGGATTGGGGGGAAGCACATGTATAGCTTCTAGTGTACGTGAATTTTTGGATTTGGGATGTGGTCATCCAGATTGACGGCCTGCCGGAGCAACAGAGTGGCCAGCTAGTGAATGGCCCGCCGGCAACAAAGCAGCTGGTATGGTGGCCGATTTGGT